>NC_142441.1:81953939-82256969 GCF_059453495.1 Arachis ipaensis | reverse complement strand
AACCCAATTACAATTTTTTTTTCAAGACTTCCAACTCAAGGGTTCCTTTCAATCAATTCTCCATCAAGTTAGGGAACTACTCACTCATTATAAAGGTAAAATTCATAGCATATGAAAAGGAATTAAAGAAAGATATTGTAAATAAAAATAAAAATAGTCAATTAAAAATAAAAGTGATCCTTGTATTACATAATCCTAAGAATATTCCAATGGTAAAATTAACAAAGCAAAGAACATGGAGGAGTAAACCAAGTAAGAAAACGAACTAGAATGACGAAGTCTTGATGAGGTAATAACTCTTCTCAGTGTTCCAATGCCAAAAAAAAGTAAGAGAAACTAAAATCCTAAGAACTATGAATGTGTAGAGAGAAAACCTAGAGGAGGAGTAAAAACTAGACCTAAAAACTAAAACTGTGTAGAATGAATGTTGTCTTTGGTTTCTGCATGTTCTCTGGCTCTAGTCTGCTGTTCTGGGCCGAAACTTGGGTCAAAATAGGGTCCAAAATCGCCCCCAGCGATTCTGCAAATTATGCAGATCGCGCATGCCACGCAATCGCGTCACTCATGCGGACGCGTCATTCGCGTTTTGCTTCACCACACAGGCGCGTCGTCCACGCCTCCGCGTCGCTCGTGCTTTTCCATTTCGCGCGGTCGCGTCATCCATGCGGCCAAGTCACTGCAATTTGATATTCTCCGCGCGGTTGCGTCGTCCATGCGGCCGCGTCGCTTCTCGCTGGTCATCTCCTCAATTTCTTGTGTTCCTTCCATTTTTGCTAGCTTCCTTTCCAATCTCCAACTCATTCTTGCCCTATAAAGCCTGAAACGCTTACACACAGATCACGGCATCGAATGGAATAAAGGAGATGTAAAATGTATAATTAATCGTCTCTAGGAAGCAATTTTCACTCATGTAATAATTTCAGGAAGGAAATATAAATGCATGCTATTTTAATGAATAAGTGGGTAAGGATCATGATAAAACCACACAATTAAACACAATATAAACCATAAAATAGTGGTTTATCAACCATAGAGATTCCACTAAACTTACTGTTGCCATTCATGAGCTTTGATGAGTATTCTTCCTCTGAAAAGGATAAAGATATTATTGAAGAGCAAGTTGCTCGGTGTTTAGTAGCAATCATGAAGCTGAATGCCAAGTAATTTGGTAATGAGACTTGGGAGGATGAACCTCCATTGCTCATCAATGAACTAAATACCTTGGTTCAACATAAATTACCTCAGAAGAAATCGGACCCTAAAGAGTTCTTAATACGTTGTACCATAGGTACCATAACCTTCAAAAAGGCTCTGTGTGACCTTTGTTCAAGTATAAACCTCATGCCACTCTCTGTAATGGAGAAACTGGGGATCTTTGTGGTATAAGCTACTAGAATCTCACTAGAGATGGCAGATAATTCAAGAAAACAGGCTTATGGACTTGTAGAGGATGTCTTAGTGAAGGTTGAAGGCTTTTACATCCCTGCTGATTTCATAATCCTAGACACTGGGAAGGATGAAGATGAATCCATCATCCTTGGAAGACCCTTCCTAGCCACAGCAAGAGCTGTGATTGATGTAGACAGCAGAGAGTTAGTCCTTCAATTGAATGTGGACTACCTTGTGTTTGAGGCTCAAGGATCTTCTTCTGTATCCATAGAGAGGAAGCATGAAAAGCTTCTCTCAATACAGAGTCAAACAAAGTCCCCACACTTAACTTCTAAGTTTGGTGTTGGGAGGCCACCATTAAGCTCTGAGTCTCTGTGAAGCTCTCGAAGAGCTCACTGTGAAGCTATTGACATTAAAGAAGCGCTTGTTGGGAGGCAACCCAATGTTATTTAATTATATCTATTTATTTTCCATTGTTATTTTATGTTTTCTTTAGGATGATGATCATGTGAAGTCACAAAAAGAACCGAAAAATAAAAAACAAAATAAAAAATAGCATGAAAAATAGCATACCCTGGAAGACAGGCTTACTGGCATTTAAACGCCAGTAAGGATAGTAGAATGGGCGTTTAACGCCCAGCCTGGTAGCATTCTGGGCGTTAAACGCCAGAATGGGCAGCATTTTGGGTGTTTAATGCCAGAAAAGGCTGTCTGGCACCTGGCTGGTGTTAAATGCCAGAAATGGGCAGCAGACTGGCTTTTAACGCCAGGAAAGGTAGCAGAGCTGGCGTTAAACGCCAGGATTGGCACACAGTGGGCGTTTAAACGCCAGAATGGTGCAGGGAGCAGAATTCCTTGTCACCTCATGATCTGTGGACCCCACAGGATCCCCACCAACCTCACCTCTTCTTCTCTCCTCTTTGCACTTTTCCATAACACTCTTCCCCAAATACCATTGACCAATCCCATCAATAACTCTTCCCCAAATACCCTTCACCTATCAAATCCTACCCTCTTCCCCATATCCTCTTCACCACTCACATTCATCCATCATAAACCCCACCTACCTCACCATTCAAATTCAAACCATTTGCCTCCCAAACCCACCCATTCTCACATGCATTCCCTCTCTCTCTCTTACCCTATAAATACCCCTCCTCACTACCTTCATTTTCACACATCATACACACTACTACCCCCCTTGGCCGAAACCATCACTACCCTCAATCTCCTCGATTTCTTCTTCTTCTACTCCTTTCTTTCTTATTTTTCTCAAGGACGAGCAAACATTTTAAGTTTGGTGTGGAAAAAGCTCTACTTTTTATTTTTCCATAACCACTAATGGCACCTAAGGTCAGAGAAACCTCTAGAAAGTAGAAAGGAAAGGCAATTGCTTCCACCTTCGAGTCATGGGAGATGGAGAGATTCATCTCAAAGGTCCATCAAGACCACTTCTATGAAGTTGTGGCCAAGAAAAGGGTGATTCCCGAAGTCCCCTTCATGCTCAAAAAGAGTGAATATCTGAAGATCTGACGTGAGATTCGAAGAAGAGGTTGGAAAGCTCTCACCAACCCAATCCAACAAGTCGGGATCTTAATGGTTCAAGAGTTCTATGCCAATGCATGGATCACTAGGAACCATGACCAAAGTATGAACCCAAACCCAAAGAATTGGCTCACAATGGTTCAGGGGAATTACTTGGATTTCAGTCCAGAAAATGTGAGGTTGGTGTTCAACTTTCCAATGATGCAAGGAGATCCTCACCCTTTAACTAGAAGGGTCAGTTTTGATCAAAGGTTGGATCAAGAGGCAAGCCGATTTAACTAAGAAAGCTTGACCTCAAGCTCGTGGCTAGGGGATGGTTAGAGTTCATCCAATGCTCTATCATTCCTACTAGCAACCGGTCTGAAGTTACAATAGACCGGGCTATCATGATCCATAGTATCTTGATTGGAGAGGAAGTAGAAGTTGATGAGATCATACCTCTAGAACTCTATAAAGTGGCGGACAAGCCCTCTACTTTGGCAAGGTTAGCATTCCCTCATCTCATTTGTAACCTATGCAATTCAGCTGGAATTGTCATAGAGGAAGACATCCTCATTGAAGGAGACAAGCCCATCACTAAGAAGAAGATGGAGCAAACAAGAGAGCCCATTCATGGACCTCAACAAGAGCATGAGGAAATTCCTCATCAAGAAATCCCTGAAATACCTCAAGGAATGCACTTTTCTCCACAAAACTATTGGGAACAAATCAACACCTCTTTAGGAGAACTGAGTTCCAACATGGGGCAACTAAGGATAGAGCACCAAGAGCGCTCCATTATCCTCAATGAAATTAGAGAGGACCAAAAAGCCATGAGGGAGGAGCAACAAAGGGAAGGAAGAGATATAGAGGAGCTCAAGCACTCCATAAGATCTTCAAGAGGAAGAACTAACCGCCATCACTAAGGTGGACCCGTTCTTTAATTTCCTTGTTCTTATTTTTCTGTTTTTCAAAAATTATGCTTTATGTTTTGTCTATGTTTGTGTCTTTATTACATGATCATTAGTGTCTAGTGTCTATGTCTTAAAGCTATGAATGTCCTATGAATCCATCACCTTTCTTAAATGAAAAATGTTTTTACTTGCAAAAGAACTAGAAATGCATAATTTCGAATTCTATCTTGAAATTAGCTTAATTATTTTGATGTGGTGGCAATACTTTTTGTTTTCTGAATGAATGCTTGAACGGTGCATATTTTTGAATTTGATGTTTATGAATGTTAAAATTGTTGGCTCTTGAAAGAATAATGAAAAAGGAGAAATGTTATTGATAATCTGAAAAATCATAAAATTGATTCTTGAAGCAAGAAAAGGAAGTAAAAAGCTTGAGGGAAAAAATGGCGAAAAAAATCGAAAAAATAAAGAAAAGAAAAAAAGCAAGTAGAAAAAACCAATAGCCCTTTAAACCAAAAGGCAAGGGTAAAAAGGATCCAAGGCTTTGAGCATTAATGGATAGGAGGGCCCACAGGAATAAAATCCTGGCCTAAGCGGCTAAATCAAGTTGTCCCTAACCATGTGCTTGTGGCGTGAAGGTGTCAAGTAAAAAACTTGAGACTGAGCGCTTAAAGTCGTGGTCCAAAGCAAAAAAGAGTGTGCTTAAGAGCTCTGGGCACCTCTAACTGGGGACTCTAACAAAGCTGAGTCACAATCTGAAAAGGTTCACCCAGTTATATGTCTGTGGCATTTATGTATCCAGTGGTAATACTGGAAAATAAAATGCTTAGGGTCACGGCCAAGACTCATAAAGTAGCTGTGTTCAAGAATCAATATATTGAACTAATAGAATCAATAACACTATCTACATTCTGATTTCCTATAGATGCCAATCATTCTGAACTTCAAAGGATAAAATGAGATGCCAAAACTGTTCAGAAAACAAAAAGGCTACAAGTCCTGCTCATCTAATTGAAGCTAATCTTCATTGAAAAGTTTGGAATTTATTGTATTTTCTCTTTTTTTTATCCTATTTTTTTTTAGTTGCTTGGGGACAAGCAACAATTTAAGTTTGGTGTTGTGATGAGCGGATAATTTATACGCTTTTTGGCATTATTTTTACTTAGTTTTTAGTATGTTTTAGTTACTTTTTATTATATTTTTATTAGTTTTTATTCAAAAATCACATTTCTGGACTTTACTATGAGTTTGTGTTTTTTTCTGTAATTTCAGGTATTTTCTGGCTGAAATTGAGGGACCTGAGCAAAAATCTGATTCAGAGGATGAAAAAGGACTGCAGATGTTATTGGATTCTGACCTTCCTGCACTCGAAGTGGATATTATGGAACTACATAAACCGGATTGGTGCACTCTTAAATGCGTTGAAAAGTAGACATCCTGTGCTTTCCAGAAATATATAATAGTCCATACTTTGCCCGAGATTTGATGGCCCAAACTGGCGTTCAAAGACAGCCTAAAATATCTTGGCGTAAAACGCCTAAACTGGCACCAGAATTGGAGTTAAACGCCCAAACTGGCACCAAAAGCTGGCGTTTAACTCTAGGAACAGCCTATGCACGAAAAAGCTTCAATGCTCAGCCCAAGCACACACCAAGTGGGCCACGGAAGTAAACTAGTTTAGTATAAATAACACTTTCTACTATTGCATTCGTATCCCGGTACAGAGCTTTTATCTAGCTTTTATCTATTGATCATTGTTGTTCACATTTGGAGGCTAGCCTTACGGCCATGCCTAGACCTTTTTCACTTATGTATTTTCTACGGTGGAGTTTCTACACCCCATAAATTAAGGTGTGGAGCTCTGCTATTCTTCATGAATTAATGCAAGTACTATTGTTTTTCTTTCGATTCATGCCTACTTCCTCTCCAAGATATACTCTCGTTCTTAATTCAGTTAAGTCAGAATGAAGGGGTGACCCATGACAATCACCCAATCTTCGTTACTCGCTTAGCCAAGATCCACGTGCCTGACAACCACAAAGCGGTCTACATGATGTTCAACAAAGTCATTGGATGATAGCTGGAGTATACTCTCTTAGATATCTAATACACGGACCGAGTCCGTGAGATTAGTATCTCGTGGTATAAGCTAGAATTATTAGTAGCATTCCTGGGATCTGAAAAGTCTAAACCTTGTCTGTGGTATTCCGAGTAGGATCCGGGAAGGGATGACTGTGACGAGTTTGAAACCTGCGAATGTTGGGCGCAGTGACAGTGTGAAAAAGGATCAATGGATTCTATTCCGACGCTAGCGGGAACCGACAGATGATTAGCCGTGCAGAAACCATAGAGGACAATTTTCACTGAGAGGATCTTACAGCTTGCCATGGAAGGAAGTAACGCATGGTTGGAAGAAGGCAACAGGAAAGCAGAGGTTCAGAAGCAACAAAGCATATCCAGACACTTATCTTAAATTCCCACCAATGAATTACATAAGTAACACTATCTTATTTTCTGTTTTATTTATATTTTAATTATCAAAACCTCATAACCATTTGAATCCGCCTGACTGAGATTTACAAGATGACCATAGCTTGCTTCAAGCCGACAATCTCCGTGGGATCGACCCTTATCCAGTGCACTTGTGAGAAAAGTGTGAGATCACGATTCCTTGTACCAGCGCACAGCACCCGCATGGTTCCGTCACAACTCTCTGTTTTTTGTACCACGCAGCGGCATCATCAAAATTTGGGTGTCTACGCGCACGCGTCGATCATGCGTACGCATGACAGCTCCTTGGTGTGCGAAATCGTGATCATTCCATTCCTTGGTAACGGCGCTAAAAACTCAATACGCACGTTCATGATCTTATATTTGTTTCACAACTTCGTACAACTAGCCAGCAAGTGCACTGGGTCGTCCAAGTAATAAACCTTACATGAGTAAGGGTCGATCCCACGGAGATTGTCGGCTTGAAGCAAGCTATCGTCACCTTGTAAATCTCAGTCAGGCGGATTAAATTGTATTAAGAAATTATAGTGGATGAAAATAAATAAAATATAAAATAGGATAGTGGTACTTATGTAATTCATTGGTGAGAATTTCAGATAAGCGTATAGAGATGCTTTCTTCCCTCTGAACCTCTGCTTTCCTGCTGTCTTCATCCAATCCTTCCTACTCCTTTCCATGGCAAGCTGTATGTAGGGCATCACCGTTGTCAATGGCTACTTCCCATCCTCTCTGTGAAAATGGTCCGATGCGCTGTCACTGCATGGCTAATCATCTGGAGGTTCTCGATCATACTGGAATAGGATTCACCCTCCTTTTTCGTCTGTCACTACGCCCAGTACTCGCGAGTTTGAAGTTCGTCACAGCCATCCCTTCCTGGATCCTACTCGGAATACCACAGACAAGGTTTAGACTTTCTGGATCTCAGGAATGGCCATCCATGGGTTCTAACTTATACCACGAAGACTCTAATATCTCGAACTCGGTCCTCTGTATTAGATATCTAAGAGATATTCATTCTAGCTTGTTTGCATGTAAAACGGAAGTGTTTGTCAGGCACGCGTTCATAGGTGAGAATGATGATGAGCGTCACATAATCATCACATTCATCATGTTCTTGGGTGCGAATGGATATCTTAGAAGTGGAATAAGTTGAATTGAATAGAAAAACAGTAGTACTTTGTATTAATTCATGAGGAACAGCAGAGCTCCACACCTTAATCTATGGAGTGTAGAAACTCTACCGTTGAAAATACATAAGTGATAAGGTTCAGGCATGGCCGAATGGCCAGCCCTCAAAACGTGATCAAAGGATCAAAAGATAATCCAAAGATGTTCCGAAGATGATCCGAAGATGTAAATACAATAGTAAAAAGTCCTATTTATACTAAACTAGTTACTAGGGTTTACAGAAATAAGTAAATGATGTAGAAATCCACTTCCGGGGCCCACTTGGTGTGTGCTTTGGCTGAGCTTGAAGTTTACACGTAGAGAGGTCATTCTTGGAGTTGAACGCCAGTTTGTAACCTGTTTCTGGCGTTGAACTCCACTTTGCAACTTGTTTCTGGCGCTGAACGCCAGACTGCAACATAGAACTGGCGTTCAACACCCGTTTGCGTCATCTAAACTCGGAAAAAGTATAGACTATTATATACTTCTGGAAAGCCCTGGATGTCTACTTTCCAATGCAATTGGAAGCACGCCATTTGGAGTTCTGTAGATCCAGAAAATCCACTTTGAGTGCAGGGAGGTCAAAATCCAACAGCATCTGCAGTCCTTCTTCAACCTCTGAATCTAATTTTTGCTCAGGTCCCTCAATTTCAGCCAGAAAATACTTGAAATCACAGAAAAACACACAAACTGATAGTAAAGTCCAGAAATGTGATTTTTAATTAAAAACTAATAAAAATATACTAAAAACTAACTAAATCATGCTGAAAACTATGTAAAAATAATGCCAAAAAGCGTATAAATTATCCGCTCATCACAACACCAAACTTAAATTGTTGCTTGTCCCCAAGCAACTGAAAATTAAATAGGATAAAAAGAAGATAATATACTATAAATTCCAAACTATCAATGAAACATAGCTCCAATCAGATGAGCGGGACTTGTAGCTTTTTGCCTCTTGAATAGTTTTGGCATCTCACTTTATCCATTGAAGTTCAAAATGATTGGCATCCATAGGAACTCAGAGTTCAGATAGTGTTATTGATTCTCCTAGTTCAGTATGTTGATTCTTGAACACAGCTACTTTATGTGTCTTGGCCGTGGCCCTAAGCACTTTGTTTTCCAGTATTACCACCGGATACATAAATGCCACAGACACATAACTAGGTAAACCTTTTCAGATTGTGACTCAGCTTTGCTAAAGTCCCCAATTAGAGGTGTCCAGGGTTCTTAAGCACACTCTGCTTTTGCTTTGGACCTTGACTTTAGCCACTCAGTCTCAAGTTTTCACTTGACACCTTCACGCCACAAGCACATGGTTAGGGACAGCTTGGTTTAGCCGCTTAGGCCAGGATTTTATTCCTTTAGGCCCTCCTATCCACTGATGCTCAAAGCCTTGGATCCTTTTTATTACCCTTGCCTTTTGGTTTTAAGGGCTTTTGGCTTTTTCTGCTTGCTTTTTTTTCGTTATATTTTTTTTCTATTTTTTTTCTGCAAGCTTTTGTATTAACTGCTTTTTCTTGCTTCAAGAATCATTTTTATGATTTTTCAGATTATCAAATAACATGTCTCCTTGTCATCATTCTTTCAAGAGCCAACATATTTAACATTCTTAAACATCAAATTCAAAAGGCATATGCATTGTTCAAGCATTCATTCAGAAAGCAAAAAGTATTGTCACCACATCAAAATAATTAAACTAGTTTCAAGGATGAATTCGAAACCATGTACTTCTTGTTCTTTTATTTTTAAAACATTTTTCATTTAAGAGAGGTGATGGATTCATATTCACTACTTTAAGGCATAGACACTTAGATACTAATGATCATGTAATAAGACACAAATATAGATAAACATTTAACATAAAAATGAAAAACAGAAAATTTAAGAACAAGGAATGAGTCCACCTTAGTGATGGTGGCGTTTTCTTCTTGAGGGACCAATGATGTCCTTGAGCTCTTCTATGTCTCTTCCTTGTCTTTGTTGCTCCTCCCTCATTGCTTTTTGATCTTCTCTAATTTCATGGAGGATGATGGAGTGCACTTGATGTTCCACCCTTAGTTGTCCCATGTTGGAACTTAATTCTCCTAGGGAGGTGTTGATTTGCTCCCAAAAATTCTGTTGAGGAAAGTGCATCCCCTGAGGCATTAGTGGTTATGGAAAAAAAGCAATGCTTTTTCCACACCAAACTTAAAATATTTGCTCGTCCTCGAGCAAAAGAAGAAAGAAAGGATGAGAAGAAGAAGAAACGGATGTGAGTGGTGAAGAGGTGATGGGGAAGAGAGATTGAGGTGATTGGTGAAGGGTTCTTGGGAAAGGGTGATATAGGATTATGAGGAGGAAAGGTGAGTGGAGGTATGTGGGGATCCTGTGGGGTCCACAGATCCTGAGGTGTCAAGGATTTACATCCATGCACTAATTAGGCATGTAAAATGCCTTTGCATGCATTTCTAGCGTTTAAACGCCGAAGTGATGCTTGTTCTGGGCGTTCAACGCCCATGTGCAGCATGTTTCTAGCGTTGAACGCCAGCTTCATGCTTGTTTCTGGCGTTCAGCGCCAGCTCTTCTCAGGGTGTATTCCTGGCGTTTAAACGCCAGGATGTTGCTTGTTTCTGGCGTTCAACGCCAGATCCATGCTCTGTTCTGGCGTTGAACGCCAGCCAGATGCTCCTTACTGGCGTTTAAACGCTAGTAAGTCCTTCCTCCAGGGTGTGATTTTTCTTCTGCTATTTTTAATTCTGTTTTTAATTTTTGTATTTATTTTGTGACTCCACATGATCATGAACCTAATAAAACATGAAAGAATAATGAAAATAAAAATAAAATTAGATAAATAAAAATTGGGTTGCCTCCCAACAAGCGCTTCTTTAATGTCAATAGCTTGACAGTGGGCTCTCATGGAGCCACACAGGTGATCAGGTCAATTTTATAGACTCTCAACACCAAACTTAGAGTTTGACTATAGGGGCTTTAGTTGATTCTGTACTGAGAGAAGCTTTTCATACTTCCTCTCCATGGTTACAGAAGGAGATTCTTGAGTTTTAAATACAAGATTGTCTTCATTAAGTTGAAGGATCAATTCTCCTCTGTCCATATCAATCACAGCTTTTGTTGTGGCTAGGAAGGGTCTTCCAAGGATGATGGATTCGTCCTCATCCTTCACAGTGTCTAGGATTATGAAATCAGCAGGGATGTAAAGGCCTTCAACCTTTACTAACACGTCCTCTACTAGTCCATAAGCCATTTTCTTAGATTTGTCTGCCATCTCTAATGAGAAATTGGCAGCCTGTACCTCAAGGATTCCCAGTTTCTCCATTACAGAGAGTGGCATGAGGTTTATCCCTAACCCAAGGTCACATAGAGCCTTCTCAAAGGTCATGGTGCCTATGGTACAAGGTATTAAGAACTTTCCAGGTCATGGTGCCTATGATCCAGATCACTCAGTTCATTGATGAGCAAGGGAGGTTCATCTTCCCAAGTCTCATTACCAAATAATTTGGCATTCAGCTTCATGATTGCACCAAGGTACTTGGCAACTTGCTCTTCAGTAACATCCTCATTCTCTTCAGAAGAAGAATACTCATCAGAGCTCATGAAGGGCATAAGAAGGTTCAATGAAATCTCTATGGTCTCTAGATGAGCCTTAGATTCCTTTGGTTCCTCAAAGGGAAACTCCTTGTTGGTCACTGGACGTCCCAGGAGATCTTCCTCATTGGGATTCACGTCCTTTTCCTCCCCTGTAGGTTCGGCCATGATGGTTATATCAATGGCCTTGCACTCTCTCTTTGGATTCTCTTCTGTATTGCTTGGGAGAGTACTAGGAAGGGTTTCAGTGATCTTCTTACTCAACTGGCCCACTTGTGCCTCCAAATTTCTAATGGATGACCTTTTTTTCATTCATGAAACTCAGAGTGGCCTTAGATAAATCAGAGACTAAATTTGCTAAGCTAGATGGATTCTGCTCAGAATTCTCTGTCTGTTGCTGAGTGGATGATGGAAAAGGTTTACTATTGTTAAACCTGTTTCTTTCACCATTAGTAAAGCCTTGTTGAGGCTTTTGTTGATCCTTCCATGAGAAATTTGGGTGATTTCTCCATGAGGGGTTATAAGTGTTTCCATAAGGTTCACCCATGTAATTTACCTCTGCTATTGCAGGGTTATCAGGATCATAAGCTTCTTCTTCAGAAGATGCCTCTTGAGTACTGTTGGATGTAGCTTGCATTCCATTCAGACTCTGGGAAATCATGTTGACTTGCTGAGTCAACATTTTGTTCTGAGCCAATATGGCATTCAGAGTATCAATCTCAAGAACTCCCTTCTTCTGAGGCGTCCAATTATTCATGGAATTTCTCTCAGAAGTATACATGAATTGATTATTTGCAACCATGTCAATAAGTTCTTGAGCTTCTGCAAGCATTTTCTTTAGGTGAATGGATCTACCTGCAGAATGGTCCAGTGACATCTCAGAGAACTCAGACAGACCATAATAGAATATTTCCAGAATGGTCCATTCTGAAAGCATATCAGGAGGACACCTTTTGGTCATCTGCTTGTATCTTTCCCAAGCTTCATAGAGGGATTCACCATCTTTTTGCTTGAAGGTCTGAACATCCACTCTAAGCTTGCTCAGCTTTTAAGGAGGAAAGAACTTAGCCAAGAAGGCCGTGACCAGCTTATCCCAAGAGTTTGGCTATCTTTAGGTTGTGAGTCCAACCGTGTTCTAACTCTGTCTCTTACAGCAAAAGGGAAAAGCATGAGCCTGTAGACTTCAGGATCTACTCCATTAGTCTTAACAGTCTCACAGATCTGCAGGAACTCAGTTAAAAACTGGTAGGGATCTTCTGATGAAAGTCCATGGAATTTGCAGTTCTGTTGCATTAGAGCAACTAATTGAGGTTTCAGCTCAAAATTATTTGCTCTAATGGTGGGGATTGAGATGCTTCTTCCGTCAAACTTGGAAGTAGGTGTAGTATAATCACCAAGCATCCTCCTTGCATTATTATTATTTTTGGCTGCCATCTCCTCTTCCTTTTCGAAAATTTCTGTAAGGTTGTCTCTGGATTGTTGTATTTTAGCTTCTCTTAGTTTTCTCTTCAGAGTCCTTTCAGGTTCTGGATCAGCTTCAACAAGAATGTCCTTTTCCTTGTCCCTGCTCATATGAAAGAGAAGAGAACAAGAAAAGAAGAGGAATCCTCTATATTATAGTAAAGAGGTTCCTTATTGTTAGTAAAAGAAGAAAGGGAATAAGAGTGAAGAAGAATGGATAATCCAAACACAAGGGTGAGGATAGGAGCAGAGATATGAGATGAAAAGAAGTGTTAGTAGATGAATAAATAAATAGAAGGAGATGAGAGAGAGGGAATTTCAAAAATTAATTAAAATAAAAATAAAATTTAAAGTTAAGTTTCGAAATTAAAAATTGAAATTAAATTAAAATTAAAACAATTAATTAATTAAAAAGGAATTTTGAAAAAGAGGGAAGGGATTTTCGAAAATTAAAGGTAGAAAGTTAGTTGGGTAGTTTTGAAAAAGATAAGAATCAAACAAAAAGTTAAGTGGTTAAGAGATTTTGAAAATCAAATTTTGGAAAGATAAGATTGAAATTTGAAAAAGATGTGATTGAAACAAAAAGATAAGATTGATTGAAAAAGATTTAAAAGTCAAATTTTGAAAAGATAGGAAGTTAGAAAAGAAGTTAGAAAAGATTTTAAATTTGATTTCGAAAAAGATATGATTGAAATTGAAAAAAGATATGATTGAAAATTATTTTGAAAAAGGTTTGAAAAAGAAATTTAAAAAGATTTGATTTTGAAAATTAAAGTTGATTACTTGACTAACAAGAAACAAAAAGATTTGATTTTAAAATTTAAAGATTGAACCTTTCTTATTAGGCAAGTAACAAACTTTACATTTTTGAATGAATCACATTAATTGTTAGTAATATTTTCAAAAATTATGAGATAGAATTAAGAAAAAGATTTTTGAAAAATATTTTTAAAATTTTCAAAAATAAATAAGAAAAATGAAAAGGATTTTATTTTTGAAAAAGGTTTTGAAAAAGATAAAATTTTCAAATTTTCAAATTTGATTTGACTCATAAGGAACAACTAGATTTTAAAAATTTTGAAAAATTCAACTCAAATTTTCGAAAATTTATGAGAGAAAAAAGGGGAAGATAATTTTTTTGATTTTTGAATTTTTAATGAAGAAAGAGAAAAACATCAAATAGACTAAATGCATGAAAATTTTGGATCAAAACAAATGATGCATGCAAGAACACTATGAGTTTCAAGATGAACACCAAGAACACTTTTAATGTCAAGATGAACACCAAGAACTTATTTTTGAAAATTGTTTTATGCAAAGAAAACATGCAAGACACCAAACTTAGAAATCTTTAATGCTTAGTCACTATGAATGCAAAGATGCACATGAAAAACAACAAAAGACACAAAATAAGAAAACATCAAGATCAAACAAGAAGACTTACCAAGAACAACTTGAAGATCATGAAGAACACTATGAATGCATGAATTTTCGAAAAATGCATAAATTTTTAGAAAAAATGCAATTGACACCAAACTTAAAAATTGACTTAAGACTCAAACAAGAAACACAAAATATTTTTTTATTTTTATGATTTTATATTTTTTTTTTGTATTTTATTTTACTTTTTTCGAAAACATATAGGAAAAAGGAAGTAATGAATTCAAAGTCCTCAATCAAGATTCCAGGAATCATACCAGGTTAGTCTAAAGCTTGATAGCTAGCCAAGATTTAACATACCATTTTGAAACTTTAGAATTCACTCTTAAAAATTTTAAAATAATTTTCGAAAACAAAGGGAAAAAAATTTTTTTTTTTGAAAATAAAACAAAAAGAAAATTACCTAATCTGAGCAACAAGATGAACCGTCAGTTGTCCAAACTCGAACAATCCCCGGCAACGGCGCCAAAAACTTGGTGTGCGAAATCATGATCATTCCATTCCTTGGTAACGGCGCTAAAAACTCAATACGCACGTTCATGATCTTATATCTATTTCACAACTTCGTACAACTAACCAGCAAGTGCACTGGGTCGTCCAAGTAATAAACCTTACGTGAGTAAGAGTCGATCCCACGGAGATTGTCGGCTTGAAGCAAGCTATGGTCACCTTGTAAATCTCAGTCAGGCGGACTAAATTGTATTAAGAAATTATAGTGGATGAAAATAAATAAAATATAAAATAGGATAGTGGTACTTATGTAATTCATTGTTGAGAATTTCAGATAAGCGTATAGAGATGCTTTTGTCCCTCTGAACCTCTGCTTTCCTGCTGTCTTCATCCAATCCTTCCTACTCCTTTCCATGGCAAGCTGTATGTAGGGCATCACCGTTGTCAATGGCTACTTCCCATCCTCTCTGTGAAAATGGTCCGATGCGCTGTCACTGCATGGCTAATCATATGGAGGTTCTCGATCATACTGGAATAGGATTCACCCTCCTTTTGCGTCTGTCACTACGCCCAGTACTCGCGAGTCTGAAGTTCGTCACAGCCCATCCCTTCCTGGATCCTACTCGGAATACCACAGACAAGGTTTAGACTTTCCGGATCATAGGAATGGCTATCCATGGGTTCTAACTTATACCACGAAGACTCTAATATCTCGGACTCAGTTCTCTGTATTAGATATCTAAGAGATATTCATTCTAGCTTGTTTGCATTTAGAATGGAAGTGTTTGTCAGGCACGCGTTCATAGGTGAGAATGATGATGAGCGTCACATAATCATCACATTCATCATGATCTTGGGTGCGAATGGATATCTTAGAAGCGGAATAAGTTGAATTGAATAGAAAAACAGTAGTACTTTGTATTAATTCATGAGGAACAGCAGAGTTCCACACCTTAATCTATGGAGTGTAGAAACTCTACCGTTAAAAATATATAAGTGATAAGGTTCAGGCATGGCCGAATGGCCAGCCCTCAAAACGTGATCAAAGGATCAAAAGACAATCCAAAGATGTTCCGAAGATGATCCGAAGATGTAAATACAATAGTAAAAAGTCCTATTTATACTAAACTAGTTACTAGGGTTTACAGAAATAAGTAAATGATGTAGAAATCCACTTTCGGGGCCCACTTGGTGTGTGCTTGGGCTGAGCTTGAAGTTTACACGTAGAGAGGTCATTCTTGGAGTTGAACGCCAGTTTGTAACGTGTTTCTGGCGTTGAACTCCACTTTGCAACTTGTTTCTGGCGCTGAACGCCAAACTGCAACATGGAACTGGCGTTCAACGCCAGTTTGCATCATCTAAACTCGGGAAAGCCCTGGATGTCTACGTTCCAACGCGATTGGAAGCGCGCCATTTGGAGTTCTGTAGCTCCAGAAAAACCACTTTGAGTGCAGGGAGGTCAGAATCCAACAGCATCTGCAGTCCTTCTTCAACCTCTGAATTTGATTTTTGCTCAAGTCCCTCAATTTCAGCCAGAAAATACCTGAAATCACAGAAAAACATACAAACTCATAGTAAAGTCCAGAAATGTGATTTTTAATTAAAAAATAATAAAAATATACTAAAAACTAACTAAATCATGCTGAAAACTATGTAAAAACAATGCCAAAAAGCGTATAAATTATTCGCTCATCAAAAAACTTGGTGCACGAAATTATGATTCACAACTCATGACGTGAGTAAGGGTCGAATCCCACGGAGATTGTTGGTTTGAAGCAATCTATGGTTATCTTGTAACTCTTAGTCAGGATATCAATTATAATTATCAGTTTGAATTGCGAAAAATAAAAGAGCATAAAATAAATACTTGTTATGCAGTAATGGAGAATATGTTGGAGTTTTTGAGATGCTTTGTCTTCTGAATCTCTGCTTTCCCCCTGTCTTCTTCTTCACGCATGCAAGGTTCCTCCTATGGCAAGCTGTGTGTTGGTGGATCACTGTTGTCAAGGGCTACCATCCGTCCTCTCAGTGAAAATGGTCCAGGTGCACTGTCACCGCACGGCTAATCATCTGTTGGTTCTCACTCATGCTGGAATAGGATCTATTGATCCTTTTGCGTCTGTCACTACACCCAACCCTTGTGAGTTTGAAGCTCGTCACAGCCATTCAAACCGTGAATCCTACTCGGAATACCCCAAACAAGGTTTAGACTTTCCGGATTCTCAAGAATGCTGCCAATGGATTCTAGCTTATACCAAGAAGATTCTGATTAAGGAATCCAAGAGATACTCATTCAATCGAAGGTAGAACAAGAGTGGTTGTCAGGCACGCGTTCATAGATTTAGAATGGTGATGAGTGTCATGGATCATCACATTCATCATATTGAAGTGCGAATGAACATCTTAGATAGAAACAAGCGTGTTTGAATAGAAAACGGAAATAATTGCATTAATTCATCGAGACACAGCAGAGCTCCTCACCCCCAACAATGGAGTTTAGAGACTCATGCCGTCAAAGAGTACAAAGTTCAGATCTAAAAATGTCATGAGGTACAAAATAAATCTCTAAAAGTTGTTTAAATACTAAACTAGTAACCTAGGTTTACAGAAAATGAGTAAACTAAGATAGATGGTGCAGAAATCCACTTCTGGGGCCCACTTGGTATGTGATGGGGCTGAGACTTAAGCTTTACACGTGCCTAGGATGTTTCTGGAGTCAAACGCCAGGTTGTAACCTATTTTTGGCGTTTAACTCCAATTTGTAACCTGTTTCTGGCGTTTTAACGCCAGACTGCAACATGGAACTGGCTTTGAATGGCAGTTTACGTCATTTATCCTTGAGCAAAGTATAGACTATTATCTATTGCTGGAAAGCCCTGGATGTCTACTTTCCAACGCAATTGAGAGCGTGCCATTTCGAGTGAAGGGAGGTCAGAATCCAACAGCATCTGCCGTCCTTTTTCAGCCTGAATCAGATTTTTGCTCAGCTCCCTCAATTTCAGCCAGAAATTACCTGAAATCACAGAAAAACACACAAACTCATAGGAAAGTATAGAAATGTGATTTTTATTTAAAAACTAATAAAAAAATAATAAAAAGTGACTAAGTCTAAGGTTCTTAAGCACACTCTATTTTTGCTTTGGACCTCGACTTTAACCGCTCAGTCTCAAGTTTTCACTTGACACCTTCACGCCACAAGCACATGGTTAGGGACAGCTTGGTTTAGCCGCTTAGGCCAGGATTTTATTCCTTTAGGCCCTCCTATCCACTGATGCTCAAAGCCTTGGATCCTTTTTATTACCCTTGCCTTTTGGTTTTAAGGGCTATTGGCTTTTTGCTCTTGCCTTTTAGTTTAAAGAGCTTTTGGCTTTTTCTGCTTGCTTTTTCTTTTTCTTGCTCTCTCTCTTTTTTTTCGCATTTTTTTTCTGCAAGCTTTGTTCTTCACTGCTTTTTCTTGCTTCAAGAATCATTTTTATGATTTTTCAGATTATCAAATAACATTTCTCCTTTTTCATCATTCTTTCAAGAGCCAACAATTTTAACATTCATAAACAACAAATTCAAAAGACATATGCACTGTTCAAGCATTCATTAAGAAAACAGAAAGTATTGCCACCACATCAAAATAATTAAACTATTTTAAAATTCGAAATTCATGTACTTCTTTTTCTTTTTCAGAAAATATTTTTCATTTAGAAAAGGTGATGGATTCATAGGACATTCATATCTTTAAGACATAGGCACTTACATACTAGTGATCATGTAATAAGACCCAAACATAAATAAACATAAAGCATAGTAAACGAAAAACAGAGAAATAAGAACAAGGAGATTAAGGAACGGGTCCACCTTAGTGAGGGTGTCGTCTTCCTCTTCTTGAAGAACCAATGGTGCTCTTGAGCTCCTCTGTATCTCTTCCTTGTCTTTGTTGCTCTTTCCTCATAGCTCTTTGATCTGCAGTCAAATGCTCTACCACTGAACTATAGACCCTTGAGATGAACCTCTCCATCTCTCATGACTCGGGGATGGAAGCAACTGCCTTCCTTTTCCTCTTTCTAGAGGTTTCTCCGGCCTTAGGAGCCATAAATGGTTATGGAAAAACAAAAAGCAATGCTTTTACCACACCAAACTTAAAAGGTTTGCTCGTCCTCGAGAAAAAGAAGAAAGAAGTGGAGAAGATGGAGGAGATGGAGGTGTGTGAATGGGTGGGTTCGGGAGGGAAATGGTTTGAATTTGAATGGTGAGGTAGTGGGGATCCTGTGGGGTCCACAGATCCTGAGGGAATCTTGTGGGGTCCACCAAAACGGATGACATAGCTAAGGCTGGACATCCAAGGCTTTAAACAAGGAGATAATGAATCTCTTTATGATGCCTGGGAAAGATACAGAGAGATGCTAAGAAAATGCCCCTCTGAAATATTTTCAGAATGGGTGCAGTTAGACATCTTCTATTATGGGCTTATAGAGAGAGCTCAAATTTCTCTAGATCACTCAGCTGGTGGATCTATACACATGAGAAAGACAATTGAAGAGGCTCAAGAGCTTATTGATACAGTTGCCAGAAATCAGCATCTGTACCTAAGTCGTGAATCTTCCATGAAAGAAGAGGCTAAAACAGTAACTGCTGAACTCAGTCCTGCAGAACAAATTACTGAATTCAATCAACAATTAGACTTTCTAACAAAACAGCTGGCCGAATTCAAGGAGATACTACAAGACACAAGAATAGCTAATCTGAATATGGAAGTACAGTTGAAGCAAACAGAACAGCATTTATCAAAACAAATAACGGAAGAGTGCCAAGCAATTCAATTAAGAAGTGGGAAAGCATTAAATACCTCACTTCAAGGCAGCAGGAAGCCAAGAAATGAACAACCTGCTATACAAAATCCCTCTGAGGACAGTAAGAGCCCAGAGAGGAATAACTCTGGCATTCAAACGCCAGGAACAGGCAAGGAGCTGGCGTCAAACGCCCGATGAAAGCTCAGTTCTGGCGTTCAAACGCCAGAAACAGGTAGGAAGTTGGCGTCCAACGCCAATCAAGCTTCCAACCCTGGCATTCAAATGCCAGTGAGGGATCAGACACACACAAGTGCTGATAACAACCCCTCTAAAAAGGCTTTCCCAACCACTTCTGTAGGAAATAAACCTGCAGCAGCCAAGGTTGAGGAGTACAAAGCCAAGATACCTTATCTTCAAAAACTCCGCCAAGAGGAGCAGGATAAGCAATTTTCTCGCTTTGCAGACTATCTCAGGACTCTTGAAATAAAGATTCTGTTTGCAGAGGCACTTGAGCAAATACCCTCTTATGCCAAGTTCATGAAAGATATCTTGAGTCATAAGAAGGATTGGAGAGAAACTGAAAGAGTTCTCCTCACTGAAGAATGCAGTGCAGTCATTCTGAAAAGCTTCCCAGAAAAGCTTAAAGATCCCGGGAGCTTTATGATACTATGCATATTAGAGGGTAATTGCACCAAGACAGCTTTATGTGATCTTGGGGCGAGCATCAACCTAATCCTTGCATCCACTATCAGAAAGCTTGGCTTGACTGAAGAGGTCAAACCAACCCGGATCTGTCTTCAACTTGCTAATGGCTCCATTAAATACCCATCAGGCATAATTGAGGACATGATTGTCAAGGTTGGGCCATTTGCCTTCCCTACTAACTTTGTAGTGCTGGAAATGGAGGAGCACAAGAGTGCAACTCTCATTCTAGGAAGACCATTCCTAGCAACTGGACGAACCCTCATTGACGTCCAAAAAGGGGAGATAACCCCTGAGAGTCAATGAGGATGAGTTTAAGTTGAATGTTGTCAAATCTATGCAACATCCAGACACATCAGACGACTGCCTAAGCGTTGATATTATTGACTCCCTAGTGAAAGAGGTCAATATGACTGAGAGTCTCAAATCAGAGCTAGAGGACATTTTTAAAGATGTTCAGCCTGATCTGGAGGATTCAGAGGAATTGAAAGAGCCTCTGAAACTTCCTCAGAAAGAGGAAAAACCTCCTAAAACCGAGCTCAAACCATTACCACCATCCCTGAAATATGCATTTATGGGAGAAGGTGACACTTTTCCGGTGATCATAAGCTCTGCTTTAAATCCCCTGGAAGAGGAAGCACTACTTCAAGTGTGAAGGACACACAAGACAGCTCTTGGGTGGTCCATAAGTGACCTTAAGGGCATCATCCCAGCAAGATGCATGCACAAGATCCTATTGGAGGATGATGCTAAGCCAGTGGTTCAACCATAGAGGCGGCTAAATCCAGCCATGAAGGAAGTGGTGCAGAAAGAGGTCACCAAGTTACTAGAGGCTGAGATTATTTATCCTATTTCTGATAGCCCCTGGGTGAGCCCTATCCAAGTTGTCCCCAAAAAGGGAGGCATGACAGTGGTTCATAATGAAAAAAATGAACTGGTTCCTACAAGAACAGTTACAGGGTGGCGCATGTGTATTGAGTATAGAAGGCTCAATACAGCCACCAGAAAGGATCATTTTCCTTTACCATTCATAGAGCAGATGCTAGAAAGACTAGCAGGTCATGATTATTACTGCTTTTTGGATGGCTATTCAGGCTACAACCAAATTGCAGTAGATCTCCAAGATCAAGAGAAAACAGCATTCACATGTCCATCTGGAGTATTTTCCTACAAAAGGATGCCATTTGGGCTGTGTAATACACCTGCAACCTTTCAGAGATGCATGCTCTCTATTTTCTCTGATATGGTGGAAAAATTTCTGGAAGTCTTCATGGATGACTTCTCAGTATATGGAGACTCATTCAGCTCCTGTCTTGATCACCTGACACTGGTCCTGAAAAGATGCCAAGAGACTAACCTGGTTTTAAACTGGGAAAAATGTCACTTTATGGTGACTGAAGGGATTGTCCTTAGGCACAAGATTTCGAAGAAGGGAATAGAGGTGGAACAAGCTAAGGTAGAGGTAATTGAAAAATTACCACCACCTGCCAATGTTAAGGCAATCAGAAGCTTTCTGGGGCATGCAGGATTCTATAGGAGGTTTATAAAGGATTTTTCAAAAATTGCAAAACCTCTGAGCAATCTGCTAGCTGCTGACATGCCATTTGTGTTTGACACAGAGTGTCTGCAGGCGTTTGAAACTCTGAAAGCTAAGCTGGTCACAGCACCATTTATTTCTGCACCAGACTGGACATTACCATTTGAACTAATGTGTGATGCCAGTGACCATGCCATTGGTGCAGTACTGGGACAGAGGCATAACAAGCTTCTGCATGTCATTTATTATGCTAGCCGCATTTTAAATGATGCCCAAAAAAATTACACAACCATAGAAAAATAATTGCTTGCAGTGGTTTATGCCATTGACAAGTTTAGATCATACTTAGTAGGATCAAAAATGATTGTGTATACTGACCATGCTGCTCTTAAATATCTACTCACAAAGCAGGATTTAAAACCCAGGCTCATAAGATGGGTGTTTCTTCTGCAAGAGTTTGATATAGAAATAAGAGACAAAAAAGAGACAGAGAATCAAATAGCTGATCACCTGTCCCGGATAGAACCAGTAGCAGGAGCATCCCTCCCTCCTACTGAGTTCTCTGAAACCTTTTCAGATGAGCAATTGTTTGCCATTCAGGAAGCTCTGTGGTTTACAGACATTGCAAACTATAAGACACAAGGTTCTCCTTCTGTAACCATGGAGAGGAAGCATGAAAAGCTTCTCTCAATACAGAGTCAAACAAAACCCCCAAATTCAAACTCTAAGTTTGGTGTTGGGAGGCCATAACCAAACTCTAAGTTTGGTGTTGGGAGGTTCCAACCTTGCTCTGATTATCTGTGAGGCTCTATTGACATTAAAGAAGTGCTTATTGAAAGGCAACCCAATGTTATTTAATCATATCTATTTTATTTTCTTTTTGTTATTTCGTGATTTATTAGGTTGATGATCATGTGAAGTCACAAAAACTACTGAAAAATCAAAAACAGATTGAAAAATAGCATTGAAAACAGCACACCCTAGAGGAGAGCAGTCTGGCGTTTAAACGCCAGAAACAAGCATCTGTCTGGCGTTTAATGCCAGAAACAAGCACCAAGCTGGCGTTTAACGCCAGAAACAAGCATCTGCCTGGCGTTAAACGCCAGAAAAAAGCTACATTTGGGCGTTTAACGCCAGAAACAAGCAGCAATCTGGCGTTAAACGCCAGGATTGCACAACAAGGGCATTTTACACGCCTAATTGGAGCAGGGATGTTAAGTTCTTGACCCCACTTGATCTGTGGACCCCATAGGATCCCCACCTACCTCACCATTCCAATTCAAACCATTCCCCTCCCATACCCACCCATTCACACACCTCCTTCTCCTCCACTTCTCCTTCTACTCCCTTCTATCTTCTTTTGCTCGAGGACGAGCAAACCTTTTAAGTTTGGTGTGGAAAAAAGCGTTGCTTTTTTGTTTTTCAATAACCATTTATGGCACCTAAGGCCGGAGAAAGCTCTAGAAAGAGGAAAAAGAAGGCAGTTGCTTCTACTCCCGAGTCATGAGAGATGGAGAGGTTCATCTCAAAGGCCCATAGTTCAGTGGTAGAACATTTGACTGCAGATCAAACAGCTATGAGGAAGGAGCACCAAAGACAAGGAAGAGACATAGAGGAGCTCAAGAGCACCATTGGTTCTTCAAGAAGAGGAAGACGCCACCCTCACTAAGGTGGACCCATTCCTTAATCTCCTTGTTCTTATTTCTCTGTTTTTCGTTTACTATGCTTTATGTTTATTTATGTTTGGGTCTTATTACATGATCACTAGTATCTAAGTATCTATGTCTTAAAGATATGAATGTCCTATGAACCCATCACCTTTCTTAAATGAAAAATATTTTATGAAAAAAAAAAGTACATGAATTTCAAATTTTAAAATAGTTTAATTATTTTGATGTGGTGGCAATACTTTTTGTTTTCTGAATGAATGCTTGAACAGTGCATATGTCTTTTGAATTTGTTGTTTATGAATGTTAAAATTGTTGGCTCTTGAAAGAATGATGAAAAAGGAGAAATGTTATTTGATAATCTAAAAAATCATAAAAATAATTCTTGAAGCAAGAAAAAGCAGTAAAGAACAAAGCTTGCAGAAAAAAATGCGAAAAAAATGCAAAAAAAAAGAGAGAGCAAGAAAAAGAAAAAGCAAGCAGAAAAAGCCAAAAGCTCTTTAAACCAAAAGGCAAGAGCAAAAAGCCAATAGCCCTTAAAACCAAAAGGCAAGGGTAATAAAAAGGATCCAAGGCTTTGAGCATTGATGCACGGAAAACTTGTCTCTCAACAAATCTCCCTTCGGCAAGTATACTGAATTGTCGTCAAGTAATAACTCAATGTAGAGTGAGGTCGAATCCCACAGAGATTAACGGATTAAGCAATCAATGGTTAATTGATTATCCTAGTTAGACGAATCATAATGGAGTGATAAGTAACGAGGAATTGTAAATTGACAGAAAAGTAAAGAAAGAAATAAAGTGCAGAAAAGTAAAATGGCAAGAAAAGTAAATATAAGAACTAAAAATAAAATAAACATTGGGATCAAGAGATATTGCAATCCTCCGAATCAAGTTCATTCCCATCTCTTCCTCAATCAATGCACTCATTGATCTCCTTGGCAATCTTAAGTGATTGAATTACAATTTCTTGTAATTCAATCTCTCAAATCTTGATCAATAGCCAATTCCTTGGTCAATTGCTCATGAGAAGAGATGAAGTATGGTCACTGATTATACCACATGCAATTCCCAAATCAAGTGTTGAGAGGATTATAGTCACATATCCATCCAAACCCAATTTGGTCCAGCATGAGAAAGCATTTCTAGCATGATCTCTTCATTCCTCTTCCAAGGTTCAGAAGAGATCCAGGTATGAATAGTTTCTTTTCCAAGATAACTATCCAATTGGATGAAGATCGAAAGCTTTCAAGTAAAATCAAGAGAAAAGAAAGAAGAAGAAGAATAAGAACTACAATTGATCCATTGAATCACAATAGAGCTCTCTAACCCAATGTAAAGAGTTAGTTGATCATTGCTCTACAAAAATAGAAAAGAAAGAAAGTGCAGAAAAATAAAGATGAAGATAAAAACTGAAAATGAAACTTCAAATTCATAAATGAAAATTACAACTAAAAGAAAGAGAAGGAAAAGTGTGTGAGGGGAGGGAGTCCGAAGACCCCTCTTCAATCCCCTATTCCAGAATTCCCCTTCTGTATCAGAATGCTTTCAATTTAAAGACTAAGGCCTTTATATAGGCTCTCCTAAATTACAAAATGAAATTAAAAGCAAATTACAATTAAATAAAAATTCCTATTCTAGATGCTTCTTGTGGCCTTGATTGGTTGACAATTGTGGGCCTGCTTGCTTGAGCTTGGAAGTGGACTTGAGAGAGAAGTGAGTTAATTTGAGGTTCAGGTGCTAAAGTTAGTGCTAAAGTTAGCCACACTAATGCTACAAGTGTGGCGTTAGTACTAAAGTTATTGTGGCTAACGTTGCACTTGCTGCCCAGTTGGTGTTTTTGGGGCTTAAAAGATGCCTCTTGTTTGTGCTCAAATTTCATACCCACTATAGCGTATTATATATCTTTGGAAAGCTCTGAATGTCAGCTTTCTAACGCAACTGGAATCACCTCAATTGGATCTCTGTAGCTCAAGTTATGCTACTTTGAAGTGGACATGGTCGCTGGCATATATGCCAACGTTACTGGAAATGTTGATTACCAATAATGCTAGCGATTTTCCTGTTTCTGAAGCTCAAACTTAGTGTCCACCCCATACTATTATATATTGTTGGAAAGCCCTGGATGTCTACGTTCCAATGCCTTTGGAATTGCATCATTGGGAGCTCTACAACTCGAGTTATACTTCTTGGAAGGTGAAGAGATCAGTTGGCCAAAATACAGGCTGATACCATGTTCATCATTGCACTTTCGGGGCAGGTTTTCTCCCTCAAATTTAGTGTCAACCATGTAGTGCCATATATGCTTGGAAAGCTCTGGAATCCTACTTTCCAATGCCACTGGAATCACCTCATTTGGAGCTTTGTGGCTCAAGTTATGCGTGTTTGAAGAAGGCATTGTCAGGCTGCCAGGTGGGACTTTTGCGCACGTTAACTACCACGTTAACTAAGTTAACGTGGGAGTTAACGTGGCTCTTTGTGGCTTGTGTTGGCAACGTTAGTGACAATGTTTGGTGTCACTAACATTGTCGACAACTTCTCTTCCTCACGTTAACTTCCACGTTAACTAGGTTAACGTGGGAGTTAACGTGGCTTATTGGGGGCTTGTGTGCTTCCAACGTTAGTGACAATGTTGGGTGTCACTAACGTTGTCGACCATCTTGTTTCTTCATGTTAGCTTTCACGTTAACTAGGTTAACATGGCTTAATGTGCTTTGGCCAACGTTAGTGACAATGTTGAGTGTCACTAACGTTGGCTTTCCCCTTTTTCTTCTTAACGTTAGAGACCACGTTAACTAAGTTAACATGGACTCTAACGTGGCCACTCATGATCTTGGTCCAACGTTAGTGATAATGTTAAGTGTCACTAACGTTGGCACCATTTCCTTTCTTCAAAGTTAATGCCACTAACTTTTCTCACTAACGTTGTGGCTTTCCTTCCTTCCACGTTAGTGCCCACGTTAGTGTAACTAACGTAGCCACTAACGTGGCTTCTTCTCTTCTTCTTTTGTCCTGAAATCAATCAAACAAAGTGCATCAAAGTCTTGCTCTTAATCATGGAATCATGCATCATCCAATTTATCATATAATTCATGCAAAATTCTCATGAAATAATTCAAAATTCACAATGTTTGCTTGAATCAAGATGTAAGTGAATATCTACCCAAAACTAGCTTATTTCCTAAGAAAATGCATGAAACTACCTTAAAAACAGTAAAGAAAAGGTCAGTGAAACTGGCCAAAATGCCCTGGCATCAAGCATCAGTGGATAGGAGGGCCTAAAGGAATAAAACCCTGGCCTAAGCGGCTAAACCAAGCTGTCCCTAACTATGTGCTTGTGGCGTGAAGGTGTCAAGTGAAAACTTGAGACTGAGTGGTTAAAGTCGAGGTCCAAAGCAAAAATAGAGTGTGCTTAAGAACCCTGGACACCTCTAATTGGGGACTTTAGCAAAGCTGAGTCACAATCTGAAAAGGTTCACCCAGTTATGTGTCCGTGGCATGTATGTATCCGGTGGTAATACTGGAAAACAGAGTGCTTAGGGCCACGGCCAAGACACATAAAGTAGCTGTGTTCAAGAATCAACATACTGAACTAGGAGAATCAATAACACTATCTGAATTCTGAGTTCCTATAGATACTAATCATTCTGAACTTCAAAAGATAAAGTGAGATGCCAAAACTGTTCAGAAGCAAAAATCTAATTAAGACTGCTCTTCATAGATGTTTTTGGAATTCATTGTATATTCTCTTCTTTTTATCCTACTTTATTTTTAGTTGCTTGGGGACAAGCAACAATTTAAGTTTGGTGTTGTGATGAGCGGATAATTTATACGCTTTTTGGCATTGTTTTTAGGTAGTTTTTAATATGTTTTAGTCACTTTTTATTATATTTTTATTAGTTTTTAAATAAAAATCACATTTCTGGACTTTACTATGAGTTTGTGTGTTTTTCTGGGATTTCAGGTAATTTCTGGCTGAAAATGAGGGAGCTGAGCAAAAATCTGATTCAGGCTGAAAAAGGACTGCTGATGCTGTTGAATTCTGACCTCCCTGCACTCGGAATTGATTTTCAGGAGCTACAAGAGTCCAATTGGCACACTCTTAATTGCGTTGGAAACTATACATCCAGGGCTTTCCAGAAATATATAATAGTCCATACTTTGCTCAAGGATAGACGATGTAAACCGGCATTCAACGTCAGTTCCATGTTGCAGTCTGGCGTTAAACGCCAGAAACAGGTTACAAGTTGGAGTTGAATGCCCAAAACAGGTTACAACCTGGCGTTTAACTCCAGAAACAGCCCAGGCACGTGTAAAGCTTAAGTCTCAGCCCCAGCACACACCAAAGGGGCCCCAGAAGTGGATTTCTGCACCATCTATCTTAGTTTATTCATTTTCTGTAAACCTAGGTTACTAGTTTAGTATTTAAACAACTTTTAGAGATTTATTTTGTACCTCATGACATTTTAGATCTGAACTTTGTACTCTTTGACGACATGAGTCTCTAAACTCCATTGTTGGGGGTGAGGAGCTCTGCTGTGTCTCGATGGATTAATGCAATTATTTCTGTTTTCTATTCAAACACGCTTGTTTCTATCTAAGATGTTCATTCGCACTTCAATATGATGGATGTGATGATTCGTGACACTCATCACCATTCTCAACCTATGAACGCATGCATGACAACCACCTCCATTCTACCTTAGATTGAATGAGTATCTCTTGGATTCCTTAATCAGAATCTTCGTGGTATAAGCTAGAATCCATTGGCAGCATCCTTGAGAATCCAGAAAGTATAAACCTTGTCTATGGTATTCCGAGTAGGATTGAGGGATTGGATGACTGTGACGAGCTGCAAACTCACAAGGGTTGGGCATAGTGACAGACACAAAAGGATCAATGGATCCTATTCCAGCATGAGTGAGAACCGACAGATGATTAGTCGTGCGGTGACAGCACACCTGGACCATTTTCACTGAGAGGACGGATGGTAGCCATTGACAACGGTGATCCACCAACACACAGCTTGCCATAGGAGGAACCTTGCGTGCGTGAAGAAGAAGACATGGAAAAAGCAGAGATTCAGAAGACAAAGCATCTCCAAAACTCCAACATATTCTCCATTACTGCATAACAAGTATTTAATTCATGCTCTTTTATTTTTCGCAATCCAAACTGATAATTATAATTGATATCCTGACTAAGAATTACAAGATAACCATAGATTGCTTCAAGCCAACAATCTCCATGGGATTCGACCCTTACTCACGTAAGGTATTACTTGGACGACCCAGTGCACTTGCTAGTTAGTGGTACGAGTTGTGAAAAGTGTGATTTACAATTCGTGCACCAAGTTTTTGTGTGATGAGCGGATAATTTATACGCTTTTTGGCATTGTTTTTAGGTAGTTTTTAATATGTTTTAGTCACTTTTTATTATATTTTTATTAGTTTTTAAATAAAAATCACATTTCTGGACTTTACTATGAGTTTGTGTGTTTTTCTGGGATTTCAGGTAATTTCTGGCTGAAATTGAGGGAGCTGAGCAAAAATCTGATTCAGGCTGAAAAAGGACTGCTGATGCTGTTGGATTCTGACCTCCCTGCACTCGGAATTAATTTTCGGGAGCTACAAGAGTCCAATTGGCACACTCTTAATTGCGTTGGAAAGTATACATCCAGGGCTTTCCAGAAATATATAATAGTCCATACTTTGCTCAAGGATAGACGATGTAAACCGGCATTCAACGTCAGTTCCATGTTGCAGTCTGGTGTTAAACGTCAGAAACAGGTTACAAGTTGGAGTTGAACGCCCAAAACAGGTTACAACCTGGCGTTTAACTCCAGAAACAGCCCAGGCACGTGTAAAGCTTAAGTCTCAGCCCCAGCACACACCAAAGGGGCCCCAGAAGTGGATTTCTGCACCATCTATCTTAGTTTATTCATTTTCTGTAAACCTAGGTTACTAGTTTAGTATTTAAACAACTTTTAGAGATTTATTTTGTACCTCATGACATTTTAGATCTGAACTTTGTACTCTTTGACGACATGAGTCTCTAAACTCCATTGTTGGGGGTGAGGAGCTCTGCTGTGTCTCGATGGATTAATGCAATTATTTCTGTTTTCTATTCAAACACGCTTGTTTCTATCTAAGATGTTCATTCGCACTTCAATATGATGGATGTGATGATTCGTGACACTCATCACCATTCTCAACCTATGAACGCATGCATGACAACCACCTCCATTCTACCTTAGATTGAATGAGTATCTCTTGGATTCCTTAATCAGAATCTTCGTGGTATAAGCTAGAATCCATTGGCAGCATCCTTGAGAATCCAGAAAGTATAAATCTTGTCTATGGTATTCCGAGTATGATTGAGGGATTGGATGACTGTGACGAGCTGCAAACTCACAAGGGTTGGGCATAGTGACAGACACAAAAGGATCAATGGATCCTATTCCAGCATGAGTGAGAACCGACAGATGATTAGTCGTGCGGTGACAGCGCACCTGGACCATTTTCACTGAGAGGATGGATGGTAGCCATTGACAACGGTGATCCACCAACACACAGCTTGCCATAGGAGGAACCTTGCGTGCGTGAAGAAGAAGACATGGAAAAAGCAGAGATTCAGAAGACAAAGCATCTCCAAAACTCCAACATATTCTCCATTACTGCATAACAAGTATTTAATTCATGCTCTTTTATTTTTCGCAATCCAAACTGATAATTATAATTGATATCCTGACAAAGAATTACAAGATAACCATAGATTGCTTCAAGCCAACAATCTCCATGGGATTCGACCCTTACTCACGTAAGGTATTACTTGGATGACCCAGTGCACTTGCTAGTTAGTGGTACGAGTTGTGAAAAGTGTGATTTACAATTCGTGCACCAAGTTTTTGTGTGATGAGCGGATAATTTATACGCTTTTTGGCATTGTTTTTAGGTAGTTTTTAATATGTTTTAATCACTTTTTATTATATTTTTATTAGTTTTTAAATAAAAATCACATTTCTGGACTTTACTATGAGTTTGTGTGTTTTTCTGTGATTTCAGGTAATTTCTGGTTAAAATTGAGGGAGCTAAGCAAAAATCTGATTCAGGCTGAAAAAGGACTGCTGATGCTGTTGGATTCTGACTTCCCTGCACACGGAATGGATTTTCTGGAGCTATAGGAGTTCAATTGGGGCGCTCTCAATTGCGTTGGAAAGTAGACATCCAGGGCTTTCCAGAAATATATAATAGTCCATACCTTGCTCAGGGATAGACGATGTAAACTGGCGTTCAACGCCAGTTCCACGTTGCAGTCTGGCGTTAAACGCCAGAAACAGGTTACAAGTTGGAGTTGAACGCCCAAAACAGGTTACAACCTGGCGTTTAACTCCAGAAATAGCCCAGGCACGTGTAAAGCTTAAGTCTCAGCTCCAGCACACACCAAGTGGGCCCTAGAAGTGGATTTTTGCACCATCTATCTTAGTTTATTTATTTTCTGTAAACCTAGGTTACTAGTTTAGTATTTAAACAACTTTTAGAGATTTATTTTCTACCTCATGACATTTTAGATCTGAACTTTGTACTCTTTGACGGCATGAGTCTCTAAACTCAATTGTTGGGGGTGAGGAGCTCTGCTGTGTCTCGATGGATTAATGCAATTATTTTTGTTTTCTATTCAAACACGCTTGTTTCTATCTAAGATGTTCATTCGCACTTCAATATGATGGATGTGATGATCTGTGACACTCATCACCATTCTCAACCTATGAACGCGTGCCTGACAACCACCTCCATTCTACCTTAGATTGAATGAGTATCTCTTGGATTCCTTAATCAAAATCTTCGTGGTATAAGCAAGAATCCATTGGCAGCATCCTTGAGAATCCGGAAAGTCTAAACCTTGTCTGTGGTATTCCGAGTAGGATTCAGGGATTGGATGACTGTGACGAGCTTCAAACTCACAAGGGTTGGGCGTAGTGACAGACGCAAAAGGATCAATGGATCATATTCCAGCATGAGTGAGAACCGACAGATGATTAGTCGTGCGGTGACAGCGCACCTGGACCATTTTAACTGAGAGGACGGATGGTAGCCATTGACAACGGTGATCCACAAACACACAGCTTGCCATAGGAGGAACCTTGCGTGCGTGAAGAAGAAGACATGGAAAAAGCAGAGATTCAGAAGACAAAGCATCTCCAAAACTCCAACATATTCTCCATTACTGCATAACAAGTATTTAATTCATGCTCTTTTATTTTTCGCAATCCAAACTGATAATTATAAATGATATCCTGACTAAGAATTACAAGATAACCATAGATTGCTTCAAGCCAACAATCTCCGTGGTATTCGACCCTTACTCACGTAAGGTATTACCCGGCAACGGCGCCAAAAACTTGGTGCACGAATTTGTATATGTCAACGTCAATATTACTATTTCTTACAAATTCGCACAACTAACCAGCAAGTGCACTGGGTCGTCCAAGTAATACCTTACGTGAGTAAGGGTCGAATCCCACGGAGATTGTTGGCTTGAAGCAATCTATGGTTATCTTGTAACTCTTAGTCAAGATATCAATTATATTTATCAGTTTGAATTGCGAAAAATAAGAGAGCGTGAAATAGATACTTGTTATGCAGTAATGGAGAATATTAAACAAGCTAAACCAGAACTATAAACTAAATAAATCTAACTAAAAATAAAAATTTAACTTATTACCAAAATAAACAAAAGGGAAAATGGAAAGAATTTACCATGGTGGGGTGTCTTCTACCTAGCACTTTTATTTATTGTCCTTAAGTTAGACTTATGGGAAGCTCCTTGTCAAGGTGGTTTATGCTTGTACTCATCCTTGAATTTCCAAGCATGCTTGCTCCTCAAATGGTTGTCAGAATTTTCAACCGACTTCACCAAGCTTGGGTGATGTTCTTCACAAGATATGAGCTCCCAAAATTGGTATTCATGTTGTGATCATGGATCCCATATCTTATTTTCACACCCGTCTTCAAATTGATCCTTGTAATTCCACTCGGGTGGTAAGCAAGATGAATTCTCAATTAGGCGTCAAACTCTTCTTCTAGACCCATTCAAATAAGCACTAAGCCAATCCTTGCATCTAGTTCTTGAAATCTCAATCTTGATGAGCCTTGATTTGCAACGCCAACCACTAAACATCCTTCTCTTACGCTTCATTCCACAAAGCCTCCTAAGTTGACCATCCATTTTAAGCATACCATACTCAAGTGGGACAATAAAGCTAAGAGAGATAAGTTTTACCCACTCATATGAAGGAGTAGATGGTGACCTAGATAGAGAAGTCTACAATGATCCTGACGAAGCAAATTTCACTCCCGTCCATCCTTTTCAAAGGACTTCCACCCCTTGACATAATGCTTCAATTTTAATCATTTTCTCACTAAGTTCCCCCAACTCTTCTTCATCACTCAAATCATAAATTGGAGGTTGAAAGAGATCTACCTCAATGTTGCTTTCAATTTCATCAGAAGAAGGTTCTTCAAACTTAAGGAGTTCACTTGTGGATGCAAATTCATCACTAGGAGGACTTGATTCATGATCATCATCACCAAAGGAACTTGTCTCTTGATCTATTCCATAGGGAACATGCCTTGGAGGTTGTGCACTATCCTCCTCAACATCAATTTCAAGCTTCTTGGAGGAATACTCTACAACTCTAGATTCCCATGGAGGTTCAGCATCTCCCAAGTCTTCAAGCACTTCTTCCTTGACGATCTGATTTTCTGCCAGTAAAGAATTTTATAAAAATAATCACATTGCAAGTATAGTTTCTAAACCAGCAAAAATTCCTTTTGTACAAAAGTTTTAGTTGTCACTTAAGCAAACCCAATAAAATTTATAACCGAAGTATTTAAACCTCGGGTCGTATCTCAAGGAATTGCAGGAAAGTATGATTTATTATTGATTACAGAAAGAGATATATTTTTGGTTTTTGAAATAAGGAACAAGTAATTTAAATGGCAAGAAAAATAAATTAATAATTAGAAAAACTCTTGGCAAGGTATGAGAACTGGAAATCCCATCCTAGTTATCCTTATCAGGTGTGATGAGAATTGTTTATTGCTCCCACTTAGTTAACCCTTACTAAATAAAGGAAAATCAAGTGGACTAATTAACTTGATTCCTCAAGTCCTAGTCAACTCCTATGGAAAGACTAGCTTTAGAGGGATCCAAATCAATCAGCAATTCCTAATTTTCAATCAACCGCTGAGTTTGACAACTCAAGTGTCACCAATTACTTATCCAAAGCCAAAAGGGAATGAAATCTACTCGAATAAAAATGCCTTTTCATCAATTAAAGCTTAGAGTATCATAATTCTGAAATACCTCAAATTGCATTTAAACATAAATTCAAATCTAACATGGGAAAGTTCATCAGCCAATTTGGCAACATAAGTAATTAACAAGTAAAAGTATTAGAGTAAATAAAAGTAGAAGAGAAACATAAATTAAAGGAACATTGAACCTAGATTGAAGAAATAACCATAAAGTAAAAGAAATCCTAATCCTAAAACCTAAGAGAGAGGAGAGAGCCTCTCTCTCTCTAGAAAACTACATCTAAAACCTAAAATTGTGAATTATGAATGTTGTATGAATTGTTTGATTCCCCCACTTTATACCCTCTAATATGTATTTTCTGGGTCAAAAACTGGGTCAAAACAGCCCAGAAATTGCCCGCAGCGATTTTTGGTACGTCCAGCACGCAGCAAAGTCATGCGTGAGCGTCGTTCACGCGTTCGCGTGGATTGAGTTTTTTCCAGGTCACGCATGCGCGTGTTCCACGCGTGCACGTCTCCTATCTTCTGGAAGCTATGGCAAATTATATATCGTTGCAAAGCCTCATATGTTAGATTTCCAACACAACTAGAACCACCTCATTTGGACCTCTATAGCTCAAGTTATGGTCAATTTAGTACCAGGAGGTCAGGCTAGACAGCTTTAGCAGTTCCTTCAGTTTCTTGTATTCCTTCCACTTTTGCATGCTTCCTTTCAATACTTTAAGCCATTCCTGCCCTATAAACCCTGAAAACACTTAACACACATATCACGGCATCGAATGGTAATAAGAGAGGATTAAACTTAGCAACTTAAAGGCCTAGGAAACATGTTTTCAATCATAGCACAAGATTAGGAAGGAAAATGTAAAACCATGCAATTAGTATGAATAAGTGAGTAAAGAATTGATAAAGACCACTCAATTGAGCACAAGATAAACCATAAAATAGTGGTTTATTAATCTCCCCACACTTAAACATCAGCATTTCCTCATGCTAAGCTCAAGAGAAGCTATAAAGGAGTGAAGAGGAATGGTAAAACTTATGAAATGCAACCTAGCTATATGAATGCAGCTATATGCAAAATGCTTTTACCTACTTGGTTAAAAGTAAACAAATCTTTTAAGAACAAATATGAACTGGATTTCACTAATTCAAATCACAAAATAAAGTACAAGTAAACTTGCAGAAGAAAATAGCTTATGAAAGCCGGGAACAAAGAATCAAGCATCGAACCCTCACCGGAAGTGTATACACTCTAATCACTCAAGTGTTTAAGGTTCGATTCTCTCAATTCTCTACTAATCTTGATTTCTAAGGCTTTCTCTTCATCTAACAATCAACAAAAATTTAATGCACAAAATACACATATCAAGAGGTCTTTTAAGGGTTGTAATGGGGTTAGGGTAAAGGTGGATTGTATTTGGCCAAGTGGACTAAAATCTGAATCCTTAATTAACTTAAACTTTCCACCTAACTTTAGACAATCCATATAATCATAATACCACGTTTAACTATCCATTAACCATGTTTTCCACATATTCATGCATCCTAATTTCGAGTACAATACATATGCATTGCTTTCACCACTTACTTTGGGGCATTTTGTCCCCTTTTATTTATTTGCTCTTTTTCTTTTCTTTTTTTCTTTTATTTATTTATATATATATTTTCTTTTTTTTCTTTTGTATTTTTTTTGCAATGCATATGATTAAATTATTGAATGCATGAACATGTCCTAAACATTTCTTTCACATTTTTATAAAGATATATAATACCCAATTCTTAAACCAAACATTTGTAAACCCACTTTCTCCACACTTAATTCATGAGCACTCTCACTAGTCTAAGCTAACCAAAGATTCAAATTAAGGACATTATTGTTTTCTGCTTAGAGTTAATGATGTGCTAAAGTAAAGAACAAAGGGGTATAATAGGCTCAACATTGGTTTGCAAAGGATAATGAAAGGGTAAGGCCATATGGGTATGTAAGCTTAGTGAAACAAGGGCCTCAATCATATAAGTGCATGCATACATCAAACCACGGAAATATAGAATTAAGCAAGACAAGGATCACAATTTTAGAGAGAACAACACACACCAAAAAAATAAAATATTGGTTGATAAGATGCAACCAATCAAATAAGCTCAAAAATCTCACAAGTTTTGTGTGTTTGAGCTCTAAACCATGTTCTAGTATAATATTCCTTCCAACAAGTTTATCAAAAATTTTAAATCAAATTAGTAAGATGTTATAAAAAGTTTCTTGAAAAAGAAAATATTACTTTAGGCAAGTGGTGGTAAAATATGCACAAAATCATTCAAATATGCAATCAAACATGCAAATGCAATAATGAACAAACAAAGAAAATAAAACATTGGTGTTGAGAAGGAAATAACTAACCCATGGAGATCGGTATCGACCTCCTCACACTTAAAGATTGCACCGTTCTCGGTGCATGATGAGATGTGCAGGTGGACGGGCTGCAACAACTGATGCTTTTCTCTAGAGATTGTGCAGATGGACTTGTCTATTGCCCCATATAGAAGTTTCTCTTTCCCTTTCTCGGTGGCCAGCCTGAAAGAAGAGGAAAAAAAAGAAAAAGTAACCCAGAAATAAAGATAAGAAAATAAATAAAGTCTGGGTGGGTTAATGCCAAATAATGAGGGTCTCAATTACATGATAGCTACAACATGCAATTGAGAAAACAATAGAAGCACATGGCATACCAGTGGTGCAAAATTTGCAACAAAAGGGGGGGGGAGTGTGGGTAATGGAAGACAGTATAAGTTTATATAAATGCAAGAGGAGTACAAGTATCATAAAAGATTAGCATTGATTTAAATAATACTGCCCAATCAGAATAAAACAAGTCATGAAGCACCAGGATAATTCAAGAGAAGATGCAACAGTTAAATAAGAAAATTTAACACCAACGGAAAAATAATAAATTTTAGAAAAGAAAATAAAAAATATGCACAAAATTAAAATACAATGAATGAAATTATGCAAATAAATTAAATAAAATAGAATGGAAGAGAATAGGGATGAGAAGTTGAAGAGATGAATAAGAAGAAAGTAAGAAAGGAGGAAGAAAGAATTAGGATTGGGGGAGAAAAGATAAGAATTCTGGCGCAGGTCTAGTTAAACTGTGCGTCGCATGTGACGCGGATGCGTGTATCACGCGTTCGCGTGGTTGGCGCTATTTTCAAGTGACGCGTATGCGTGCTGTGATTTGATGTGTGGTATTGGTGCGAGTGCAGCCTCGCGCACACACAACTCTCTGTTTTATACGCACATTGCCAAAATTTGAACTGACGCGTGCGCATGAGGGACATGCACGCGTGGATGGCCTGGAGGTAAAATGATGCGTTCGCGTCAGGGACGCACACGCGTGATGTTGCTTGTGTTCCTAGCACCATTCCAGCACCACACCATCACAACTTTCTTTCTAAACACATTTTTACGCCGATTTGTAGGGTCACGCGTACGCGTGGGTGACGCGTACGCGTGGAGGGCTGATTTGCAAGCGATGCGTACGCGTCTGAGACGCGTACGCGTGGGCGTGTTTTTGCCTAAGGCACGCCTCCAACCACGCTCCCGCGTAACTCTCTGTTTCTTTCTTCTTTGCTTCGCATGCACACATGACGCGTACGCGTCAGCGACGCTCACGCATCGCGAGCAAATTTTTTTTTTATGCAGAATGCAAAATGCAGAATGCAGATGACTATGCAGAAATTATGAATGAACACGAATGAAAATAAAATAAAATAAAACTAAGAACAAAAAGGAAAGAATATACCATGGTGGGTTGTCTCCCACCTAGCACTTTTAGTTAAAGTCCTTAAGTTGGACATTTGTTGAGTCCCTTGTTATGGTGGCTTATGCTTGAACTCATCCAGGAATCTCCACCAATGTTTGCAATTCCAATAACCTCCGGGGTCCCAAACTAGGCACGTAAAGCCTTCGAGCAAGTTAATGCAGGTTTTCAGGTTCCAGGGGTGTTGATTATCAGAATGAATTCTAGGATCCCAAACCTTGCTTTTGTACCCGTCTTTGCTTCTATCTTCATTATTCCAACTAGGCGATACACAACCTATATTTCCACTGAGATATCCAAACTTCTTCTGAAATTCATTCAGTCGAGCTCTATACCAATCCTTGCACTTCCATTTGAAGCGTGGAACTGTATTGAACCTTGGGTGCCAACTCCTATTACTAACCATCTCCATTTTACTCTTAAGGCCACAAAGAGCTCTAAGCTGGCCATCGGTTTCAAGCAAACCATATTCAAGTGGAAAGGTAAAGATAAAGGCTAAGGATTTTACCCACTTGAAGTTTGTATTAGGTGGTAATGACTTTGGGAAAGGTGTTTCCGGTGGTTCTGCAAGCTCCACTTCCTTGTACTCCTTTGTGAATTCTTCTATTTCCTGACAAACCTCTTCAATTGCAACCACGTCTTGATCAAAGTCTTCAATTTCTTCCTCATTACTCAAGTCATAAGCTGGAGGTTGAGAAAAATCTACCTCCACATCATCTTCATATTCACTTGGGAAAGATTCTTCAATCTCAAAGAATTCAATTGCGGATGCAAGTTCATTCTTTGGATAGCTTAGTTCATGATCATCATTACTAAGAAAACTCGCTTCTTGATCTGTTCCATCCAATTCTTCATAAGATACATGCTTTCGGGGTTGTGCACTATCCTCCTTAGCATCGATTGCAAATTTCTTGGCAGAATTCTCTACAATTCTTGATTCCCATGGAGGTTCAACGTCTCCTAAGTCTTTAACAAATTCTTCTTCCTTGATAATTTTAGCTTCCTCTACTTGTTCCAGTACAAAGTCATGCTCTTTACTGTCCACTGGAGCTTCTAGTGTCTCCTTTATACTACGTTCTTCATTAGATTCTTCACATGAAGCTATGGGAGTTCCTTGAGTGTCCGAACGTCAGGAAGCTAATTGATTTATCGCTTGTTCTAGTTGATGAAGGGTTGCATGAAATTAATCTACGGTTTCCTTGAGGCGAGCCTGTGATTCTTGGGTTAATGGATAAGGACATGGTGTATATGGAAGTGGTGGTTCTTGGGAGTAATTGGATTGGAATTGAGGTGGATAAAGGTTAGGGTCATATGGTGGTGAATGGTTGTGATGGCTTGTGAGTATGGTGGTTCGAAGCTATGTTGAGGAGGTGGTTCATTGGCATATGATGGGGCTTGTTGGTAACTACAAGGGGGTCCACCATATCTATCATCTTGGTATGCACCTCGGAATGGTTCTTGACCATAGTAATTTGGTGGAGGTGGTTTGTCACGGAGGGGTCCACCATAACTATTGTCTTGGCATGCATTGTAGGATGGTCGTTGTCCATGGTATCTTGGAAGGTATTGTTGCCGAAAGAGTTGATCAGATCCTTGTGGCTCTTTCCATCTGTGATTGTTTCGACCTTGACGCATGTTTCTGTTATAGCTTCCATTCCTTTCAACAACATTAGAACCAAACTCAAAGTGACGGGGGTGAAAACTCATAGTAGCTAATAAAAATTAGAAACAAAAATAAAAACAAATAAACAGCAAAATAAAAAATTTACAATAACCAATAATAAGGCACACAATTGCGATTCCCCAACAACGGTGCCATTTTTTACGTTCTGATTTTCTGCCAGTAAAGGATTTTATAAAAATAATGACGTTGCAAGTATAGTTTCTAAACCAGCAAAAAATCCTTTTGTACAAAAGTTTTGGTTGTCACTTAAGCAAACCCAATAAAATTTATAACCAAAGTATTTAAACCTCTGGTCGTATCTCAAGGAGTTGCAGGAAAGTATGATTTATTATTGGTTACGGAAAAAGATATATTTTTGGGTTTTTGATATAAGGAACAAGTAATTTAAATGGTAAGAAAAATAAATTAATAATTAGAAAAACTCTTGGCAAGGTATGAGAACTGGAAATCCCATCCTAGTTATCCTTATCAGGTGTGATGAGAATTGTTTATTGCTCCCACTTAGTTAACCCTTACTAAATAAAGGAAAGTCAAGTGGACTAATTAACTTGATTCCTCAAGTCCTAGTCAACTCCTATAGAAAGACTAGCTTTAGAGGGATCCAAATCAATCAGCGATTCCCAATTTTCAATTAACTGCTGAGTTTAACAACTCAAGTGTCACCAATTACTTATCCAAAGCCAAGAGGGAATGAAATCTACTCAAACAAAAATGCCTTTTCATCAATTAAAGCTAAGAGTATCATAATTCTGAAATACCTCAAATTGCATTTAAACATAAATTCAAATCTAACATGGGAAGGTTCATAAGCCAATTTGGCAACATAAGTAATTAACAAGTAAAAGCGTTAGAGTAAATAAAAGTAGAAGAGAAACATAAATTAAAGGAACATTGAACTTGGATTGAAGAAATAACCATAAAGTAAAAGAAATCCTAATCCTAAAACCTAAGAGAGAGGAGAGAGCCTCTCTCTTTAGAAAACTACATCTAAAACCTAAAATTGTGAATTATGAATGTTGTATGAATTGTTTGATTCTCCCACTTTATAGCATCTAATCTGTATTTTCTAGGCCAAAAACTGGGTCAAAAACAGCCCAGAAATTGCCCCCAGCGATTTGTGGTACGTCCAGCACGTGGCAAAGTCTCGCGTGAGCGTCGTCCACGCATTCACGCGAATTGAGTTTTTGCCAGGTCACGCGTGCGCGTAATCTACGCGTGCACATCGCCTATCTTCAGAGCAGCTATAGAAAATTATATATTGTTGCAAAGCCCCAGATGTTAGCTTTCTAACGCAACTAGAACCATCTCATTTGGACCTCTGTATCTCAAGTTATGGTCAATTTAGTATCAGGAGGTCAGGCTGGACAGCATTAGCAGTTCCTTCAGTTTCTTGTATTCCTTCCACTTTTGCATGCTTCCTTTCAATCCTTTAAGCCATTCCTGCCCTATAAACCCTGAAAACACTTAACACACATATCACGGCATCGAATGGTAATAAGAGAGGATTAAACTTAGCAATTTAAAGGCCCAGGAAATATGTTTTCAATCATAGCACAAGATTAGGAAGGAAAATATAAAACCATGCAATTAGTATGAATAAGTGAGTAAAGAATTGATAAAGACCACTCAATTGAGCACAAGATAAACCATAAAATAGTGGTTTATCATTCCTCTTCAACAATTATAGCTTTCTCCAATTACTCCAATACAAAGTCACATTCCTCATTTTCTACGGGAGTTTCTAACCTCTCCTTCACGCTACGCTCCTCATTAGATTCTCCACATGCGGCCATGGGGGTACTTTGAGTGTCGAAGCATAGAGAGGCTAAATTAATTACTACCTCGGTCAAGGTAGCTATGAATTCTAGTGTCGTCCTTTGCATCTCTCTTTGCCCTTGAAGAACAAGACCAAGGGTGTCATCTGTTAGAGATTGGAGTGGATATGAGTGTTCATTGCTTGGGAGGAAGGGTTTATGATAGGAAAGTGGTTCATCTTGATAAAGATATGAATATGGTATATATTGAGGTGGTTCTTGGGAGTATGGGTATTGGAATTGTTGTGGTTCTAAGTATGGCTCATATGGTGGTTGGTATGGTGGATAAGGATTAGGATCATATGAAGATGTTTGGTGGTATAAGGCTTGTGAGTATGGTTGAGGGCTATGTTGTGGAGGAAATTCAAAGGCATATGGTGGAGGTTGTTGATAATCACAAGGAGGTCCACCATAGCCATTGGGTTGGTATGCATCTTGGAATGGTTCTTACTCATAGTAAGTTGAAGGAGGTTGTTGCCAAAAAGGTTGATCATATGCTTGAGGCTCCTCCCACCTTTGATTGTTCCATCCTTGATGCATGTTCTTATTGTAATCTCCATTTTCTACAACAGTTGTAACCACACTCATAGCTAAAGGGGTGAGAATTCATAGTAGCAAGAGAACATAAAAATAAACACTAATAAGAACTAACGAAAATAAACTCCTAAAACTAATAAAAACTAACAAAGAAGCAAAAGGCGAACATATTCACAATATATACAATAACCAATAATAAGGCACACATTTGCAATTCCCCGGCAACGGCGCTAAAAACTTGATGGAGGATAAATGTTGGTTAGGAAATTCACAAAAATAACCACGTTTCAAGTATAGTTCCAAACCAACAAATTATCCTTCAGTCAACGTCTAATTTGTTTGTCACAATGCAAGCCAATAAAAATAACCGAAGTATTTAAACCTCGGGTCGTCTCTCAAAGGAATTGTAGGAAAGTGTACTTATTATTGGTTGTGGGAAAGTATTTTTGGGATTTTTGAATGATAAACAAGGAATGTAAATAACAAGAAAATAAACTAACAACTAGAAAAAGTCCTAGCAAGGGTTGAGAATTGGAATTCCTATCCTCATTTTCATCATCAATTGTAATGGTAATTGCCTTTTGCTTTCTCTTAGTTAACCTCTAACAATTGAAGGAAAGTCAAGTGAGCATAATCAACTTATTTCACAAATCCTAATCAAAGATTAAATTTAGTGAAGCTCAAGCCAACTAGTAACTTTTAATCACCAATCAACAAGAGACTTTGACAATTCAAGAGTCTCCAAATTACTCACTCCAAGCCAAGAACACAAAAATCTATTTTAAAATGCAACCAAGCATTTTATCAAACACTTGGAAAGCACAAAATAAAAGCATAGGAAAATTAAAAAGAAACAGTAAAATCTAAGACTAACAATTGCAAGAAAGCAATAACCACAAATTAAAGAAAATGAAAATAAGCATAAAATACCTCAAAGTGCATTAAAAGGAAATTGGAATCAACAAGGAGTCATGAACAATAAAGTAACAAGGTAAAGAAAAAACATATAAAACTAAGAAATCAATGAGGTAATAACAAGAAATTAAAAGAATAACTTGAATCAAGATAAGAAGTAGATCCTAAACCTAGATGAAACTAAAAATAAAAGAAGAAATCCTAAAACCTAGAGAGAGGAGAGAGCCTCTCTTTCTAGAATTCTACAAATAAAACCTAACTAATGTGTGTATGAATGAATGGAATTCCCCTTCCAGCTCCACTCTCCAGCCTATTGTCTTCATTTTTGGGCGTAAAACTGTGCCAAGAGCAACCCAGAAATTGCCCCCAGCGTATTTTCCTTATTGAAAAACGTGACGCTCGTCACATGTATGTGTCAGCCACGAGTACGAGTCGCTTGGACGAGGCCCACGGTCACGCGTATGCTTCATTCACGCGTATGCTTGATGACAAGTCATCTTAGCCTAGTTTCACTAGCCTTTTTCTTTTGTTTTCAATTGAATTATGCACTTTCTTGAGCCATAAGCAAGCCAATTGGGTAGATTTTCATGCTTCCTTTGATTTAATCAACCATGTATGAATTCATGCTATTTCATGAGGTTTTATGCTATAATTGTCACATATTATGAAAGAATGAATATCTCATGATTTTGAGCATAGCTTTGATGTGTTTGGTTGATTAATGATAGGTGAAGAAAGCTTGGAGAAAGGTTGAAGCAAGAAGGAATGGCTAGGAGTAAAGAGAGGACAATGGAATAAGTGAAAATGAACCAGGAAGCAAAAAGCTGGACCAAAAGTTAGCCTCAAACTTTTTCAAAAACTTTTGGGTGAAAGGTTAGCCCCAACGTTAGCCCCTAACTTTTGGGCTAACGTTGGCACATGAAAGTTACTCCCTGGGCACCAAAAGTTTGCGCCAACGTTAGCCCCTAACTTTGTGGCTAACGTTGGCATGAGAAAAACACCCCCTGGCCACCAAAAGTTTGCGCCAACGTTGGCCTCTAACTTTTGGGCTAACGTTGGCACATGAACAATACAAAGGGGGAGCAAAAGTTTGCGCCAACGTTAGCCTCTAACTTTTTGGCTAACGTTGGCGCCATGAGTGTGCAAGGGGTATACTTCCAACAAGAATAACTTGAGCTACAGAGCTCCAAATGAGGTGATTCAAAAAGCAATGGAAAGTAGGAATCGAGAGCTTTCCAAGCATATATGGCACTGCATGGTGGACACTAAAATTGAGGGAGAAAACTGCCCCGCAATGAGCATAAATGAACATGGTGGCAACCTGCAGTGAGGCCAACTGACCTCTGCATCTTCGACGGAGTATAACTCGAGCTGTAGAGCTCCAAATGATGTGCTCCCAACGGCATTGGAAAGTAGACATCCAGGGCTTTCCAAAAATATATAATAGTATGGGGTGGACAATATGTTTGAGCATCCAGAACTGGCGTTTTCGACCACGTTCGAGGCAAACGTCGCCTTAAACGCTGCACACCAAAGCCAGCAACCTTGTCCTCTTCAAATGAGCATAACTTGAGTTGTAGATGTCCAATTGAGGTGATTCCAATTGGGTTAGAAAGCTGACATTCAGAGCTTTCCAACCATATATAATAGTCTATAGTTGGCATGAAATTGGCAACGTTGACAAGAGGACAAAGTAGCACCCGATACATGCACACAAGGGGGCCAACGTTGGAGCAAAAGTTAGACCCCTAACTTTTGCCCCAACGTTGGTATCAGCAAAACAAGGGTGCTGATGTGAAAAGTTGGAGCAAAATTTACTCCAACTTTAGACCCTAACTTTAGCCCCTAACTTTAGACCCTAACTTTTACTCCAACTTTTACTCAAGCTTTCATGATTCCAACCCGGTTCAATTCGGTTCTCTCTCCAACTCCAAGAGCAATCAACCAAGGCCTCTATCAACCCAATTCCATCAAGAGCAAGGGCCCAATTGTCATCACTCAAAGACACAAGAGATAGATAAAATAGGAATTTCATTTAATTGTAATTTGTTTTTAATTTCATTTTCATTTCCATTTTCATTTTGTAAAGCCTATATAAGGCATCATTTTCATATTTGTAGGGAGGCTGGCTCCATTAGGGAGCACGAGGATTCGAGAGCTCTCTTTAATTTTCTTTTCTTTATTTTGGAGTCTTGGGTGGAGAATTGAAGGTGTTCTGTTTCATTCTCCCTCTGAGATTTCTCTCTGCTTTCTTTACTGCTTAATTGAATCGAAGTTTCTATTAATTGCTCTTCATCTACTTTCTCTGCAATTTACATTTCCTTTGCAATTGTTCTTGTTGGATCTAGGAAGGCATTGAGATCTAGACTTGGTTATCTAGTCTCTTGGGTCCTGAGATCTTAATTCCAATTTTACATTCTCTGTTTATTGCTTTTCATGTTTATTTACATTTCTGTTTTGGTTCCGAATCAATCAAATCCATCTTTTACTTCTCTGCTTGTTGCAATTTAACTTTTCCTTGTTTAATTTCTGCAAATCCAATTCCCAATTCCCTTTACATTTAATGCAATTTATATTTCTTGTCATTTAAGATTCTTGCAATTTTAATTTCTTGCTCTTTAAGTTACTTGCCAATTTACATTCTGCAACTTTAAATTCATTGTCATTTACTTTCTGTTGGCTACAATTTCACACAATTCACTAAATGTCAGCTTGACTAAACTAATCACCCACTAAAATTGCTTGATCCATCAATCCTTGTGGGATCGACCTCACTCCCGTGAGTTATTATTACTTGATGCGACCCGGTGCACTTGCCGGTTAGATTTGTGTGTTTTGGGAGAAATTTATTTTTCCACCAAAATACTCATCAAGTTTTTGGCGCCGTTGCCGGGGATTGATTAGATCAACAATGATTATGTGGGTGAGAAGTCTAGATCAAGCATTTTCTTTATTTTTGTTTTCTGTTTCAAAGTGAAACCAAGGTGTTTGAGTTTTTGCCTCACTAAGAAATTCTCATCTCTGATATGAGTAATTTCAATTTTCCTTGGTTGTGTGTTTTACAAAACTCAAATGGAGTTCAACTCATCTTATGATCAAACAAATTCTATGGGATATCACCCACCATCACCAATCTCTAATGGTGGTTGGGAATATCACCAAGAAACTTCAAATTCTGGGCACTCCAATTCATGGAGCTATGCTTCAGAACCACAAGATGAGAAAGAAAATCATATGGGATATTTCCCTCCACCACAAAATGATGCAAGTCATGATTCTAATGGTGGCTGGGATGGGAATTCTAATGCTCCATATGATATTCATCCGAAGATATCATCACTTGACCACGCTTCAACAAAAAGCCTCTGTCAAAACTCACCACCCACACAAACTTCCATGAACCAAAGCCTCTCAAAGATTGAGTCCATGCTCAAAAGATTTGCGGAGGAGGAAGAGAAATACCATAAAGAACTAGAAAACTCCCTCAAAAAAATGGAAGTGATGGTAGGCCAATTGTTGAATGCAAGGAACGAGAAAATGGAAAAACAAGAATGCAAGGTCCCTGTGTCAAGTGAAATTACAAAAAAAGAAGAGGTGGTGAAAGTAGTGGAACCTGAAACTGCTCTTGAGGTGATAAAGGAACATGAACATTCACAACCCTCACAAACTTCCCTTGAATCTGTGATCGAAAAATATGAAGAGGAGATGAAGAAATGTTGGGAAGATCAACAAACCTCCTCAATGAAAAAGCTATTAAAACAAATGTTGAGTGTAAAAGAGGAAGTGGAGGAGCAAAAAAGTGAGGAAGTCATTCCAAACTCAAGTGAGGCAGAGAAGTACATGAAGGAGGAGTTCATGGAACCATCAGTTCAAAAGGCTATGGATGAATACAAAACTCCAATAATCACACAGCAACCAAGACTTGGATTCAAAGAAGTGAAGGCAACTAACAAGAGCACCAATCCTGTCCCTGATCCAGCAAGCAAGATCAATCAAGCCATTTGCAAAAGGAAGCTTGTTGAGGAAAGGCCAAGGCAAGGGACAGTAGCTGAAACTTCTCCTCCTTTGAAGTCATTTCTCTTAACAAATTGGAAGAAAAGGGAGAAAGTAAAGAACAGGTAGACAGTAGGTACATTTCTTCTCCTTGCTTTGTTTAAATTTCAATAAATTGGCATATGATCACATTCTAAGTTTGGTGTTGCCTTGCAACAAATTATTTTCAATCCCGTTTGGATGATTGCATCAATTCTACATGAAGTGTCACGCTAAGATTCTAAGTTTGGTGTGCCACTTAATTTTCTATGCAATGAATCCAGCAACATCACTTGTCTGCATAATCATATTGCCTTTTACAGTGTTATTTTTCTTCTTAGTTGGATAATTTTTGTTTTCTCTTTGTTTCATTTATTTACTTGTTTTTAATACTTTTCTTCATTAACTATTTTTGTTCATACATCACCAAGACATCCTTATTCATAACAGATTCTTCATTTGGTGATTGTATTTAACATATAACAGTTTCTTTTGTTTAGTTTTAGTTCAAATAAATTGACATAGGATTGCATTCTAAGTTTGGTGTTGCTATGCAACACAATTTGCTTCAAATCTTTACTGGATACTTGCATTGATTCCAAGTGAAAGTGTCACACTAAGTTTGGTGTGCCACTTATTCTTTATGCAAAGTATTATGCTCACCTTCTTAAGCTTGCAACCACAATGTCTCTGTCTCTTGTGACTTGATTATTATCTTTAATTTTGCTTGCTTGAAACACATGTACTACTAACATTTTTTGTGTAAGACATTTATGATCCATCTTAGCCCCATAGCCATGGTTCTAATAGTTGCTTGAGGATGAGCAAGCATTCTGAGTTTGGTATGGGAAGGAGGAGAATGAGAGGAAAATGACAACAATAGAGAAGATGAACTACAAGGTTGTAAAGTTCCTTTTCCTCTCATTTGTTTCAAGCACTATATACTGCATGATTGTTTTTACATTCTCTGTATGCATGTGTGTATGAAAAGGCCTAGTTTGATTTCTAAATTGCAACATGGTGCTGTGCCATTGTGATTACCAACTTGAGTTTTGTGAATTCAAAAGCAGTAAAGCATCATGATCATAAACAAACAAGGAACTAAAGAAGAGTTTAGCATGTGCATACAAGTATTGGAAAGCTAGTATGATTAATTATTGCTCAATTGCATTGGATTTTATTTAATTGAAGTTTTCATCTAGTACAGTTTGTGAAATCTTTTGAAAATCATGAAAACCTTGAAGAAGCAAATACAATTAAAGCAAGAAAAGTAAAAGGGAAAGAATGAAAAAGCTGAAGGCTCTGAGTATCAATGGCAATTTATTTGTTAAGTACTTGTGGTGTTTATGTATCAAGCCAAATGCTTGAAAACAAAACACTTAGAAGTCAAGGTTAGGCTCAAAGTGCAAAATCACTCCCTCAAAGCTCAAGGCTCTGAGCATCAATGATTAGAGAGTCAAGAAAAGAAAAGGAAAATGAGCTTAATGAAGTCCTCTAATCAAATGCTTGTGGTGCTTATGTACCAAGTGGTAATACTTGAAAACAAAGCATTTAGAAGTCGTAGCTTTGTTATCAACTCATGGGGCAAAGCACCCAAAAGGAGAAGCTAATAAGAAAATCAAAAGCTTGTTTCAAGGAAGAAATATAAGAAAAAGATTTAATAAATTGAGCTAGATGGAAGCATCAATCATTTACATTTCTTTTGTGATTGTAGTATGCTTAGAAAACTAGCTTACCATGAACATTGAGTTGCTATTCTTCTTGCCTTGGATTGTCAATCTTTATTGCATGATTCTTTTCTTGCTTGGGGACAAGCAAGGTTTAAGTTTGGTGTTGTGATGACAAGTCATCTTAGCCTAGTTTCACTAGCCTTTTTCTTTTGTTTTCAATTGAATTATGCACTTTCTTGAGCCATAAGCAAGCCAATTGGGTAGATTTTCATGCTTCCTTTGATTTAATCAACCATGTATGAATTCATGCTATTTCATGAGGTTTTATGCTATAATTGTCACATATTATGAAAGAATGAATATCTCATGATTTTGAGCATAGCTTTGATGTGTTTGGTTGATTAATGATAGGTGAAGAAAGCTTGGAGAAAGGTTGAAGCAAGAAGGAATGGCTAGGAGTAAAGAGAGGACAATGGAATAAGTGAAAATGAACCAGGAAGCAAAAAGCTGGACCAAAAGTTAGCCTCAAACTTTTGCACAAACTTTTGGGTGAAAAGTTAGCCCCAACGTTAGCCCCTAACTTTTGGGCTAACGTTGGCACATGAAAGTTACTCCCTGGGCACCAAAAGTTTGCGCCAACGTTAGCCCCTAACTTTGTGGCTAACGTTGGCATGAGAAAAACACCCCCTGGCCACCAAAAGTTTGCGCCAACGTTAGCCTCTAACTTTTGGGCTAACGTTGGCACATGAACAATACAAAGGGGGAGCAAAAGTTTGCGCCAACATTAGCCTCTAACTTTTTGGCTAACGTTGGCGCCATGAGTGTGCAAGGGGTATACTTCCAACAAGAATAACTTGAGCTACAGAGCTCCAAATGAGGTGATTCAAAAAGCAATGGAAAGTAGGAATCGAGAGCTTTCCAAGCATATATGGCAATGCATGGTGGACACTAAAATTGAGGGAGAAAACTGCCCCGCAATGAGCATAAACGAACATGGTGGCAACCTGCAGTGAGGCCAACTGACCTCTGCACCTTCGACGGAGTATAACTCGAGCTGTAGAGCTCCAAATGATGTGCTCCCAACGGCATTGGAAAGTAGACATTCAGGGCTTTCCAAAAATGTGTAATAGTATGGGGTGGACAATATGTTTGAGCCTCCATAACTGGCGTTTTCTACCACGTTTGAGGCAAACGTCGCCTCAAACGCTGCACACCAAAGCCAGCAACCTTGTCCTCTTCAAATGAGCATAACATGAGTTGTAGATGTCCAATTGAAGTGATTCCAATTGGGTTAGAAAGCTGACACTCAGAACTTTCCAACCATATATAATAGTCTATAGTTGGCATGAAATTGGCAACGTTGACAAGAGGACAAAGTAGCACCCCATACATGCACACAAGGGGGCCAACGTTGGAGCAAAAGTTAGACCCCTAACTTTTGCCCCAACGTTGGTATCAGCAAAACAAGGGTGCTGATGTGAAAAGTTAGAGCAAAAGTTAGACCCTAACTTTTACTCCAACTTTTACTCAAGCTTTCATGATTCCAACCCGGTTCAATTCGGTTCTCTCTCCAACTCCAAGAGCAATCAACCAAGGCCTCTATCAACCCAATTCCATCAAGAGCAAGGGCCCAATTGTCATCACTCAAAGACACAAGAGATAGATAAAATAGGAATTTCATTTAATTGTAATTTGTTTTTAATTTCATTTTCATTTTCATTTTCATTTTGTAAAGCCTATATAAGGCATCATTTTCATATTTGTAGGGAGGCTGGCTCCATTAGGGAGCACGAGGATTCGAGAGCTCTCTTTAATTTTCTTTTCTTTGTTTTTGAGTCTTGGGTGGAGAATTGAAGGTGTTCTGTTTCATTCTCCCTCTGAGATTTCTCTCTGCTTTCTTTACTGCTTAATTGAATCGAAGTTTCTGTTAATTGCTCTTCATCTACTTTCTCTGCAATTTACATTTCCTTTGCAATTGTTCTTGTTGGATCTAGGAAGGCATTGAGAACTAGACTTGGTTATCTAGTCTCTTGGGTCCTGAGATCTTAATTCCAATTTTACATTCTCTGTTTATTGCTTTTCATGTTTATTTACATTTCTGTTTTGGTTCCGAATCAATCAAATCCATCTTTTACTTCTCTGCTTGTTGCAATTTAACTTTTCCTTGTTTAATTTCTGCAAATCCAATTCCCAATTCCCTTTACATTTAATGCAATTTATATTTCTTGTCATTTAAGATTCTTGCAATTTTAATTTCTTGCTCTTTAAGTTACTTGCCAATTTACATTCTGCAACTTTAAATTCATTGTCATTTACTTTCTGTTGGCTACAATTTCACACAATTCACTAAATGTCAGCTTGACTAAACTAATCACTCACTAAAATTGCTTGATCCATCAATCCCTGTGGGATCGACCTCACTCCCGTGAGTTATTATTACTTGATGCGACCCGGTGCACTTGCCGGTTAGATTTGTGTGTTTTGGGAGAAATTCATTTTTCCACCAAAATACTCATCAATGCTTCATTCACGCGTACGCGTCAGCCACACGCACGCGTCAGTTTCAGCTTCTCAAATCCTCAATTCTTTGTGTTCCTTCCACTTTTGCATGCTTCCTTTCCTCCTTTAAGCCATTCCTGCCCTATAAACCCTGAAATCACTTAACACACATATCACGACATCGAATGGTAATAAAAGAAAATTAAAATTAGCGATTTTAAAGTCTAGGAAGCATGTTTTCAATCATAGCACAAAATTAGGAAGGAAACTTAAAAACATGCAATTTATATGAATAAGTGTGGAAATAGTTGACAAAATCTACTCAATTCAATCCAAAATATACCATAAAGTAATGATTTATCACCCATCAAGAATACTACCATATTTAGAAAACCAATCCTAAACATCGGTAGCTTAAAGATAGCTCTCTCTATGGCCTAAACCTAGTACATCCACTAGACAGGAGTATACATACTGCATATACATACAGGTAAACTCGAATGCATAGAACCACATTATATAAAACAGTTACTTATAGGTCTGCTAGTGTATTACAGTAATTTCAAAACACCACAGATGACGGCGAACTGCCACTGACAGGGGAGTAGGCTGTAACGGGCACCACCGTCAGCGCTTGAAAGGAAACAACAACAAACCCACCAAAATTGATGAGAGTAGCTCTGAATATTTATTCCCATAGGAGAGACAAAGATTGATATCTAGTGTTTACATTGCTCATTCCACACAGGACAAATTTTGGGCACCATTTGTATCACTACAAAAGATGTGTTTGACTTTTTCAAGATCTCAGAAATGCGCTTTGTTTGGGGGTGCAAGCAAACCTCACTAACGCCTATCGTCCACAATCCAACCACAACATTAATCATCTCATTAATTCTTTTATTGGTACTTGTAGACCCATTAAAGAATCAAAATAGGACCCAACAACTATTTCATCCCAATCTGATAATCTACTACAAACGAAACCCAGCAACTTAAACCCCCATTTGCAATTCGCACATCTAACTTGACTAAGCAAAGCCATCCTTCAGCGAGCTACTAAAGGCTCACACGTTGCTCCATCTTGCAAAAGCATATTCACATGTGTCCAACAAACATTAGATGATATAGAATCTATCTATATATCTGTAAGAATATGCATCTGTACACTAGAGCGGCCCATTAATATATTATCAATCTATTCTTAACACTATTATTATGTTATTATTGCTATTATATACGCAAGTATTATTATTATTATTATTATTATTATTATTATTATTATTATTATTATTATTATTATTATTATTATTAACAACGGCCGGCTACCAAAAATTTATTACCTAGAAAACTTGAGCCACCAGAAACTTATAACGAGATCACTGCAGTTGTCCTAGCATCAACCGGGTTCATTCACATTTCACGAATAGACGAAGTGAAAGGACATTCTGCACTGTTGAGTGCTCTAGTGGAACAATAAAGGCTCAACTTACATGTTTCACCATCTAATTGGCGAAGTGACTATTACCGTAGAAGACGTGCTACATATTCTTGGCTTGCCGATAAATGCAGAGCCCTTAATAAGAGATTGAGTAGCTGTCACTCATTTTTGGTGGAGAACTGCATAGCAACATTTGGTAGGCAACACCGTCTACACAATCACACATTGGGAAAGATAAACCTAGTACGGGTTTGGCAATGCAGAGACACTGAATCATTAGACACCCAAGGGAGAGAAGAGTGAGAGTGATTTGATCATGTGTTTAAACATTTAGTGATCTAATCATGATCATTTTAGGTTAATTTACCACATAGCAAATTAATGTGGTGAAGAATGATTTATGGAAGAGAATAAAGGTAAAACTTATGGTTAGGATTAATTCTTGGGGAATAATTACCAAAAAGTGACAATTATTTGATCATAGATTTTTATTGCAACAGAGAAAGCAAAGAAAACAGAGAAATATACCGATATTGGTATTTTTAGTATTTTATAATAATTTGGCTCTAAAATATTTTGGTGAAGGCAAACTGATAAAAAGTTCAGGTAAAAATTCTTTACCCAAGAAATTTGGGCCTAGTAAATAAAAGTAATCATTACAGAGTACTTTTTTGTCTTATTAAAAAAATATTATTTTAGTAAATATTTTATATTTTACTCGGGCCCGCCTCGTTAATACGAAGTGAACTGTGATTCTCAGATTTTGTGAATTTGAATCGTAGAAGGCACAAGAAATCGTACTATGAATAATCGGGTTCTTCATTTTACCTGCTTAAAAGAAATGTTGGCCTCAACATTTTAGTTATACCTAAAGAGTCATATATATTCCTAAGCTATACAATATAATTAAAGTTTGTGATTAGCATAACAATCATCTAACATAAAAGGAATGGACCTAGCGGCTTTTCTTAGTAGTCACGGTAAAAGCCCTTTCTTGTGGTCGGTGCTTAGAAGTGCCCTGGTTGTTCTTGTTAGGACAATCTCTGGCCATGTGTCTTGCTCCACCATAGAAGTAGTAGATGTTCGTCCTAAACCTACAAGGTTTGTTGCCTTGATTCTTCCCACACTTTGGGTATACTCAGCCGGCTTGATCTTACGGAAGTTGTTTTCCTTTCTCCTGATCCTGAGCACGACTGTTGTGACCACAATTGAAATGAGCAAGGAGGTTACCACTTGTTGATCTTGCTGTTGTTGTAACCATTGTTCTTGAAGTTACTTCCTTTAGGGGCTAGGTGTAGTCAAAATTCTTGCTGCATAGCTTCCCTACGACTTGCTCAAGCAACTACCAATTTCTTAGTACACTCCTCAGCCAACTGACTCTTATTGACTAACTTAGTAAAATTCCGAATCTCCATTGGACCGATGGAAGCCAGTAGCTCTTCCCTATGATCTCATTCAAACTTAATGCACTTTCATTCCTCAAATTTTGTGGGGATTCCTTGACATGCCTTAGAAAAGCAACATAAGTCTTCAAACTTACAGGTGTATTTTGCAACAGTCATATTACCTTGTTTCAACGGTAACAGTTCTAGTTCTTTTGCAGTGCGGGCTGATGGAGGGAAGTATTTCTTATAGAATTCTGTCGTAAAATCATCCTAAGTAATCTTAGCACCTCCTTGTATCAACAATTATTGCACACCATTCCACCAGCATTGCACATCTCTTTTCAGCATATAAGTTGTGAATTCCATGTATTGTCTTTTGGGAACTTGCTGCATCTGCAGGGACCTTTTCATGTCGTAAAACTAGTCATCAGCTATGATAGCATCAGTAGTCCCAGTAAATTGAGGCAGATTAACCTTCAAGAAAGAAGCCAGGGTCAAAGGTCGATCTCCGTCAGGTGCTCCGTTATCATAACCATTATAATTTTCGTTGCCATTTTCATTCGCATTACCATTCTCATTATGTCGCCCAAGGCACTCTACAGCCCAACTTGTGGTAGCAACCGAGTTACGCATAGCCACAACCATAACATTTATAGTTTCTAGTATGGCAACTGTGTTCAATATCAGCTCATTATTCGAGTTAGCTCTTCGGGTATTATGTCTGTTGGCAGCCATTAAGGTCCTATTAACACCAAATAATCAACATTAAAGTGATCCATCTGTAAGAGAGGGGGAAAGAAAAGGGTGAGAATCTAAGGTTCCCAGCATGGTACTAACCTAAGGGAAAGGGCAGTCGTATTTTGATTCTAAGGAGCAGCTCTAACATTTTTAGATCGTTGTACGTTTATTGGATTATCTTTAGTTTTCAGTGTTAGCGCTTGCTCAATTATCGTAGTCTTAGTCTCTTACTCATTAAGCACTATTCTATCACAGTAAGTAGTAGAACAAAAAACAAACATAAATAAACATATAGTATACAAAAAGCAGAGATAAGCACAAAAACAGAGAATAAGCATAGATTACAAACATAGAGAAATGCACAATGCGCAAATAATATGATGGATGTCTGTATTAAGCAGGCCATGAGCTCATACATTAGTTGACTACCCGCACCTAATATTACCCAAGACTAAGCCCGGATATGGTTTCACCAATTACATACATTTTGCATACGTATGGCCAATGCCACATACTTTTTGACAACGGCAATTGTCACAGAAGTTGATACCATAATATGCTAACAGTTAGAGAAACAGTTTTCCAAATCAACAGTGGGCATTTCGACATCATTACACTGGATACGTGGGACTAAACCTCTACCCTTGCTAGACATACATACTTAAAGGGTGTACATTCTGAATTCAAAGTTTATAACCTTTTAGGTTTCAAGTTTTCTTTGTTTCATCCTCACTTTAAAACCTGTGGTTCCTTCTATCTTTTCATAAATTCTACTTTTTCCCTTCGTAGGAATTTCGTTGTGGTGCGCAGAAATTGTGATTACACTTTGATTATGTAAAATTCATCGCTCTTTCTTTCCCTGGTAATGGCACTAAAAACATGATGCCAATACCATGGTTCACAACTTCGCACAACTAACCAGCAAGTGCACTGGGTCGTCCAAGTAATACCTTACGTGAGTAAGGGTCGAATCCCACGGAGATTGTTGGTATGAAGCAAGCTATGGTCACCTTGTAAATCTCAGTCAGGCGGATATAAAATAGTAATGCGGTTTTCGAAAATAATTAATAAAATAGGGATAGAAATACTTATGTAAATCATTGGTGAGAATTTCAGATAAGCGAATAGAGATGCTTTCGTTCCTCTGAACCTCTGCTTTCTTGCTATCTTCATCCAATCAGTCTTACTCCTTTCCATGGCTGGCTTTATGTGATACATCACCACTGTCAATGGCTACTTTCGGTCTTCTCTCGGGAAAATGATCCAAATGCCCTGTCACGGCACGGCTAATCGTCTGGAGGCATCACCCTTGTCAATGGTTTCATCCTATCCTCTCAGTGAAAATGGTCAACACACCCTGTCACAGCACGGCTATTCATCTGTCGGTTCTCGATCATGCTGGAATAAGATTTACTATCCTTTTACGTCTGTCACTACGCCCGGCAATCGCGAGTTTGAAGCTCGTCACAGTCATTCAATCATTGAATCCTACTCAGAATACCACAGACAAGGTTTAGACTTTCTGGATTCTCATGAATGCCGCCATCATTCTAGGTTACACCACGAAGATTCTGATTAAGAGATCTAAGAGATACTCATTTAGTCGAAGGTAGAACGGAAGTGGTTGTCAGGCAAGCATTCATAGGAAATGATGATGATTGTCACGTTCATCACATTCAGGTTGAAGAGCGAATGAATATCTTAGAAGTGAAATAAGATGAATTGAATAGAAAACAGTAGTACTTTGCATTAATCTTTGAGGAACAGCAGAGCTCCACACCTTAATCTATGGAGTGTAGAAACTCTACCATTAAAAATACATAAGTGAAAGGTCCAGGCATGGCCGAGATGGCCAGCCCCCAAAACATGATCACATGATCAAAATACGATCCAGGATAACTAATACAATAGTAAAAGGTCCTATTTATAATAAACTAGACACTAGGGTTTACATAAGTAAGTAATTGATGCATAAATCCACTTCCGGGGCCCACTTGGTGTGTGCTTGGGCTGAGCCTTAACTTTTCACGTGCAGAGTCCATTTGTGGAGTTGAACGCCAGGTTTTGATCCATTTCTGGCGTTCAACTCTGGTTTTTGATCCATTTCTGGCGCTGAACTCCAGAATTGGGCAGAGAGCTGGCTTTGAACGCCAGTTTGCATCATCTAAACTTGAGCAAAGTATGAACTATTATATATATTGCTGAAAAGCCCTGGATGTCTACTTTCCAACGCAATTGGAAGCGCGCCATTTCGAGTTCTGTAGCTCCAGAAAATCCACTTTGAGTGTAGGGAGGTCAGAATCCAACAGCATCAGCAGTCCTTCTTCAACCTCTGAATCTGATTTTTGCTCAAGTCCCTCGATTTCAGCCAGAAAATACCTGAAATCACAGAAAAACACACAAACTCATAGTAAAGTCAAGAAATGTGAATTTAACATAAAAACTAAGGAAAACATCCCTAAAAGTAACTAGATTCTACTGAAAACATACTAAAAACAATGCCAAAAAGCGTATAAATTATTCGCTCATCACAACACCAAACTTAAATTGTTGCTTGTCCCCAAGCAACTGAAAATCAAATAGGATAAAAAGAAGAGAATATACTATAAATTCCAAACTATCAATGAAACATAGCTCCAATTAAATGAGCGGGACTTATAGCTTTTTGCCTCTTGAATAGTTTTGGCATCTCACTTTATCCATTGAGGTTCAGAATGATTGGCATCTATAGGAACTCAGAGTTCAGATAGTGTTATTGATTCTCCTAGTTCAGTATGATGATTCTTGAATACAGCTTCTTTATGAGTCTTGGCCGTGGCCCTAAGCACTTTGTTTTCCAGTATTACCACCGGATACATAAAAGCCACAGACACATAATTGGGTGAACCTTTTCAGATTGTGACTCAGCTTTGCTAAAGTCCCCAATTAGAGGTGTCTAGGGTTCTTAAGCACACTCTTTTTTTTTTTGCTTTGGACTTTGACTTTAACCGCTCAGTCTCAAGTTTTCACTTGACACCTACACGCCACAAGCACATGGTTAGAGACAGCTTGGTTTAGCCACTTAGACCAGGATTTTATTCCTTTAGGCCCTCCTATCCACTGATGCTCAAAGCCTTGGGATCCTTTTTATTTGCCCTTTCCTTTTTGTTTTAAGGGTTACCGGCTTTTTGCTCTTGCCTCTTGGTTTTAAGAGCTTTTGGCTTTTTCTGCTTGCTTTTCTCTTTTTCTTTCTTTCTATTTTTTTTCGCCTATTTTTTTTCTCTGCAAGCTTTGTTCTTTGCTGCTTTTTCTTGCTTCAAGAATCATTTTTATGATTTTTCAGATTATCAAATAACATGTCTCCTAGTCATCATTCTTTCAAGAGCCAACATATTTAACATTCTTAAACAACAACTTCAAAAGACATATGCACTGTTCAAGCATACATTCAGAAAACAAGAAGCATTGTCACCACATCAATATAATTAAACTAAGTTCAATGATAAATTCGAAACTCATGTACTTCTTGTTCTTTTGAATTAAAACATTTTTCATTTAAGAGAGGTGATGGATTCATAGGACATTCATAACTTTAAGACAAAGTTACTAACTACTAATGATCATGTAATGAAGACACAAACATAGATAAGCACATAACATAGAAAATGAAAAACAGAAGAGATAAGAACAAGGAATGAGTCCACCTTAGTGATGGTGGCGTTTCCTTCTTGAGGAACCAATGATGTCCTTGAGCTCTTCTATGTCTCTTCCTTGTCTTTGTTGCTCCTCCCTCATTTCTTTTTGATCTTCTCTTATTTCATGAAGCATGATGGAGTGCTCTTGATGTTCCACCCTTAATTGTCCCATGTTAGCACTTAATTCTCCTAGGGAGATGTTGATTTGCTCCCAATAGTTTTGTGGAGGAAAATGCATCCCTTGAGGTATCTCAGGGATTTCTTGATGATGAGCTTCTTCATGTGCCTGTTGAGATCCATGAATGAGCTCTCTTGCTTGCTCCATCCTTTTCTTAGTGATGGGCTTGTGAGATGAATCTTTCCATCTCCCATGGCTCAGAGGTGGTTTCTCTGGCCTTAGGTGCTATTAATGGTTATGGAAAAACAAAAAAGCTATGCTTTTACCACACCAAACTTAGAATGTTGCTCGCCCTCGAGCAAAAGAAGAAAGAATAGAAGAAGAAGAAGAAGATATGGAGGAGACGGAGGGATGTGTGTATGTGGCCATATGGGTGGGATTGGGTGGGAAAGAGATGTTGAATTTTGAAGGTAGGTGGGTGTATGGATGTGAGTGGTAAATGGAAAACAGAAGAGATGATCATGAATGGAGAGAGAGGGTGAGAAAAAGTGAGTGGAGCTAGGTGGGGATCCTGTGGGGTCTACAGATCCTGAGGTGATCCTGTGGGGTCCACAGATCTTGAGGTGTCAAGGCATTTACATCCCTGCACCAATTTAGGCATGCAAAATGCCCTTACACACAACTCTGGGCGTTCAGCACCAGGTTGGGGCCCATTTTGGGCGTTCAACGCCCATTTGTTGCCCATTTCTGGCGTTGAACGCCAGAACCATGCTTGTTCTGGGTGTTCAGCGCCCAAATGCTGCCCATTTTGGGCGTTCAGTGCCAGAACCATGCTCTGTTCTGGCGTTGAACGCCAGGCAGATGCTTCCTCCAAGGTGTGATTTTTCTTCTGCTGTTTTTGATTCTGTTTTTAATTTTTATATTTATTTTGTGACTCCACATAATCATGAACCTATAAAGACATATAACTAAGAAAAATATAGTTAGATAAATAAAAATTGGGTTGCCTCCCAACAAGCGCTTCTTTAATGTTAATAGCTTGACAGTGGGCTCTCATGGAGCCTCACAGATGTTCAGAGCATTGTTGAGACTCTCCAACAGCAAACTTAGAGTTTGGATATGGGAGTTCAACACCAAACTTAGAGTTTGGTTGTGGCCTCCCAACACCAAACTTAGAGTTTAACTGTGGGGGCTTTGGTTAACTCTGCTTTGAGAGAAGCTTTTTATGCTTCCTTTCCATGGATGCAGAGAGAGATCCTTGAGTTGTAAACACAAGGTTGTCCTCATTTAATTGAAGGATCAATTCTCCTCTGTCCACATCAATCACAGCTCTTGTTGTGGCCAGGAAAGGTCTTCCTAGGATGATGGATTCATCCTCTTCCTTTCCAGTATCCAAGACTATGAAATCAGCAGGGATGTAAAGGCCTTCAACCTTTACTAACACGTCCTCTACTTGTCCATAAGCCTATTTTCTTGAATTGTCTGCCATCTCTAATGAGATTTTAGCAGCTTGCACCCCATAGATTCCCAGTTTCTCTATTACAGAGAGGGGCATGAGGTTTATCCCTGAACCAAGGTCACATAGAGCCTTAAAGATCATGGTGCCTATAGTATAAGGTATTATGAACTTTCCAAGATCCTGTCTCTTCTGAGGCAATGTCAGTTGATCCAGATCACTTGGTTCATTGATGAACAAGGGAGGTTCAACTTCCCAAGTATCAATGCCAAATAATTTGGCATTTAGCTTCATGATTGCACCAAGAAACTTGGCAGTTTGCTCTTCAGTAACATCCTCATTCTCTTCAGAAGAGGAATACTCATTAGAGCTCATGAATGGTATAAGGAGGTTCAATGGAATCTCTATGGTCTCTAGATGAGTCTCAGATTCCTTTGGTTCCTCAGAGGGAAGCTCCTTATTGATCACTGGACGTCCCAGGAGGTCTTCCTCCTTGGGATTCACGTCCTCCTCTCCCTCATTGGGTTCGGCCATTTTGGTTATGTCAATGGCCTTGCACTCTCCTTTTGGATTTTCTTCTGTATTGCTTGGGAGAGTGCTAGGAGGGATTTCAGTGATCCTTTTACTCAGCTGGCCTACTTGTGCTTCCAAATTTCTGATGAAAGACCTTGCTTCATTCATGAAACTCACAGTGGCCTTAGATAGATCAGAGACTAAGTTTGCTAAGCTAGATGGGTTCTGCTCAGAATTCTCTGTCTGTTGCTGAGTGGATGATGGAAAAGGCTTGCCATTGCTAAACCTGTTTCTTCCACCATTATTAAAGCCTTGTTGAGGCTTTTGATCCTTCCATGAGAAATTTGGATGATTTCTCCATGATGAGTTATAGGTGTTTCCATAAGGTTCACCTAAGTAATTCACCTCTGCTATTGCAGGGTTCTCAGGATCATAAGCTTCTTCTTCAGAAGATGCCTCTTGAGTACTGTTGGATGCAGCTTGCATTCCATTCAGACTCTGAGAAATCATATTGACTTGCTGAGTCAATATTTTGTTCTGAGCCAATATGGCATTCAGAGTATCAATCTCAATAACTCCCTTCTTCATAGGCGTCCCATTATTCACAGGATTCCTTTCAGAAGTGTACATGAACTGGTTATTTGCAACCATGTCAATGAGTTTTTGAGCTTCTGCAGGCGTTTTCTTCAGGTGAATGGATCTACCTGCAGAGGTATCCAATGACATCTTAGATAACTCAGATAGACCATCATAGAATATATCCAGGATGGTCCATTCTGAAAGTATGTCAGAAGGACACTTTTTGGTCAGTCCTTTGTATCTCTCCCAAGCTTCATAGAGGGATTCACCTTCTTTCTGTCTGAAGGTTTGAACATCCACTCTAAGCTTGCTCAGCTTTTGAGGAGGAAAGAACTTGGCTAAGAAAGCCTTGACCAGCTTATCCCAAGAGTTCAGGCTATCCTTGGGTTGAGAATCCAACCACACTCTAGCTCTGTCTCTTACAGCAAAAGGGAAAAGCATGAGCCTGTAGACTTCAGGATCTACTCCATTAGTCTTAACAGTATCACAGATCTGCAAGAATTCAGTTAAGAACTGAAAAGGATCTTCAGATGGAAGTCCATGAAACTTGCAGTTTTGCTGCATCAGAGAAACTAATTGAGGTTTCAGCTCAAAGTTGTTTGCTCCAATGGCAGGAATGGAGATGCTTCTTCCATGTAAATTGGAATTAGGTGCAGTAAAGTCACCAAGCATTCTCCTTGTATTATTATTATTTTCGGCTGCCATCTCCTCTTCCTGTTCGAAAATTTCTGACAGGTGCTTGCTGGTTTGTTGTAATTTAGCTTCTCTTAGTTTCCTCTTCAGAGTCCTTTCAAGTTCTGGATCTGCTTCAACAAGAATGTTCTTGTCCTTGCTCCTGCTCATATGAAAAAGAGAGAACAGAAAAATAATAATAGGGGTCCTTTTTACCACAGTATAGAGGTCCCAGTGTGAGTCAGAAGAAAAGAAGAAGAAGAAATTCGAACACAGATGGAAGAGAGGGTTCGAATTTGGGTGAGATGAAGTGTTAGTAGATGAATAAATAAATAGAGGGAGATGAGAGAGAAGGGGAATTTTCGAAAATAATTTTTGAAAGAGAGTTAGTGATTTTTGAAAATAGTTTTTTTGAAAAAGGTTAGTAGTTTTCAAAAATTAAGATTTTAAAAATTGAAATAATTAGTTAATTAAAAAGAAATTTTGAAAAAGGGGGAGATATTTTCGAAAATTTGAGAGAGAGAGTTAGTTAGGTGGTTTTGAAAAAGATAAGAAACAAACAAAAAGTTAGTTAGTTAGTTGAGACAAATTTTGAAAATCAATTTTGAAAAGATAAGAAGTTAGGAATTTAGAAAAGATATTTTTGAAATCAAATTTTTGGAAAAGGTGAGATAAGAAGATATTTTTGAAAAGATATGATAGAAATTAGTTTTTGAAAAAAGATTTGATTTTTAAAAAATACAATTAATGACTTGATTCATAAGAAATCACAAGATATGATTCTAGAACTTAAAGTTTGAATCTTTCTTAACAAGTAAGTAACAAACTTGAAATTTTTGAATCAAAACATTAATTGATTATTTTATTTTCGAAAATTTGATGTAAAAATAAGAAAAATATTTTTGAAAAATATTTTTGGAAATTTCGAAAATAACTAAGAAATTTGAAAAAGATTTGATTTTTGAAAAAGATTTTGAAAAAGATAAGATTTTCAATTTGAAAATTTGATTTGACTCATAAGAAACAACTTTATTTTAAAAATTTTTGAAAAAGTCAATCCAATTTTCGAATTTGATGAGAGAAAAAGGGAAAGATATTTTTTTTATTTTTGAATTTTTATGATGAGAGAGAAAAATATGAAAATTATGCAATGCATGACTTTTTTAGATCAAAACAATGAATGCATGCAAGAATGCTTATGAATGTCAAGATGAACACCAAGAACACTATGAAGATCATGATGAACATCAAGAACACATTTTTGAAAAATTTTTAATGCAAGGAAAACATGCAAGACACCAAACTTAGAATTCTTTAATGCTTAGATACTAAGAATTCAAGAATGCATATGAAAAACAAGAAAAGACACAAAACATGCAAATGCAAAGATCAAACAAGAAGACTTACCAAGAACAACTTGAAGATCATGAAGAACACCATGAATGCATGAATTTTCGAAAAATGCAAGATGCACATGCAATTGACACCAAACTTATAACATGACACATGACTCAAACAAGAAACACAAAATATTTTTGATTTTTATGATTTTATAATTTTTTTGTATTTTTTTTTCGAAAATTATATTGAAAAAGAAAAAAATATAAGGATTCTAAAATTTTTAATATGAATTCCAGGAATCTTACCATGTTAGTCTAAAGCTTCAGTCCAGGAATTAGACATGGCTCACTAGCCAGCCAAGCTTTCAATGAAAGCTCCGGTCCAAAACACTAGACATGGCCAGTGGCCAGCCAAGCTTCAGCAAACATAGATACCTCTCATGTATACAATAGCTGATATTTCATCCAACTTCATATACTTATGAGTGGAAGCCTCAGTCCAAAAGAATTTAGACATGGCTTTACAGCCAGTCAGGCTTCACATGCTTCATGAAACACTAGAATTCATTCTTTAAAAATTTTGAATAAATTTTTTTTTTCGAAAACAAGGGAGAAATTTTTGAAAAGAAAACAAAAAGAAAATTTACCTAATCTGAGCAACAAGATGAACCGTTAGTTGTCCAAAGTCGAACAATCCCCGGCAACGACGCCAAAAACTTGGTGCGCAGAAATTGTGATTACACTTTGATTATGTAAAATTCATCGCTCTTTCTTTCCCTGGTAATGGCGCCAAAAACATGATGCCAATACCATGGTTCACAACTTCGCACAACTAACCAGCAAGTGCACTGGGTCGTCCAAGTAATACCTTACGTGAGTAAGGGTCGAATCCCATGGAGATTGTTGGTATGAAGCAAGCTATGGTCACCTTGTAAATCTCAGTCAGGCGGATATAAAATAGTAATGGGGTTTTTGAAAATAATTAATAAAATAGGGATAGAAATACTTATGTAAATCATTGGTGAGAATTTCAAATAAGCGAATAGAGATGCTTTTGTTCCTCTGAACCTCTACTTTCCTGCTATCTTCATCCAATCAGTCTTACTCCTTTCCATGGATGGCTTTATGTGATACATTACCACTGTCAATGGCTACTTTCGGTCTTCTCTCGGGAAAATGATCCAAATGCCCTGTCACGGCACGGCTAATCGTCTGGAGGCATCACCCTTGTCAATGGTTTCATCCTATCCTCTCAGTGAAAATGGTCAACGCACCCTGTCACGGCACGGCTATTCATCTGTCGGTTCTCGATCATGCTGGAATAGGATTTACTATCCTTTTGCGTCTGTCACTACGCCCGGCAATCGCGAGTTTGAAGCTCGTCATAGTCATTCAATCATTGAATCCTACTCGGAATACCACAGACAAGGTTTAGACTTTCCGGATTCTCATGAATGCCGCCATCATTCTAGCTTACACCACGAAGATTCTGATTAAGAGATCTAAGAGATACTCATTCAGTCGAAGGTAGAACGGAAGTGGTTGTCAGGCACGCGTTCATAGGGAATGATGATGATTGTCACATTCATCACATTCAAGTTGAAGAAACGAATGAATATCTTAGAAGCAAAATAAGATGAATTGAATAGAAAACAGTAGTACTTTGCATTAATCTTTGAGGAACAGCAGAGCTCCACACCTTAATCTATGGAGTGTAGAAACTCTACCGTTAAAAATACATAAGTGAAAGGTCCAGGCATGGCCGAGATGGCCAGCCCCCAAAACGTGATCACAGGATCAAAATACGATCCAGGATAACTAATACAATAGTAAAAGGTCCTATTTATAATAAACTAGTCACTAGGGTTTACATAAGTAAGTAATTGATGCATAAATCCACTTCCAGGGCCCACTTGGTGTGTGCTTGGGCGGAGCCTTAACTTTCCACGTGCAGTGGCCATTTGTGGAGTTGAACGCCAGGTTTTGATCCATTTCTGGCATTCAACTCTGGTTTTTGATCCATTTCTGGCGCTGAACTCCAGAATTGGGCAGAGAGCTGGCTTTGAACGCCAGTTTGCATCATCTAAACTTGAGAAAAGTATGAACTATTATATATTGATGGAAAGCCCTGGATGTCTACTTTCCAACGCAATTGGAAGCGCGCCATTTCGAGTTCTGTAGCTCCAGAAAATCCACTTTGACTGCAGGGAGGTTAGAATCCAACAGCATCAGCAATCCTTCTTCAACCTCTGAATCTGATTTTTGCTCAAGTCCCTCGATTTCAGCCAGAAAATACCTGAAATCACAGAAAAACACACAAACTCATAGTAAAGTCCAGAAATGTGAATTTAACATAAAAACTAAGGAAAACATCCCTAAAAGTAACTAGATTCTACTGAAAACATACTAAAAATAATGCCGAAAAGCATATAAATTATCCGCTCATCACGTTGCAATCTCATTCTTAATATTTTAGTAACTTACTATTACGTCCTTATATCTTTTCTTAAGGAATTTTATGTCTCTTAGTTTCTTTGCCTTTGTAACATAATGATTTATCATTAATTACGCTTATATCACTCTTTTAGTTATCAGTTATCCTTGATTATTAAATGTTTGAGGAAATATTTATGTTACTAGTTCACTTTAATATGATTTCTTTCATGTATAGCATTCTAATTATTTTGTCTTTTAATTTTTTCTTAAGGCTTTGGACTATTTTCCTTCCTTCTGTCATAGCTTTTTTTTTTTTGAGTAAAGTATCGTTTTTGTCCCCAACATTTGGGGTAAGTCCCAAAGTTGTCCCTAACATTTCAATCGTCCTATTTAAGTCTCTAACATTTCAAAATTGACTCAATGTTGTCCTGCCGTTAGGGATCCGTTAACAGAATTGACGGCAGGACAAAATTGAGACGATTTTGAAACGTTAGGGACTTAAATAGGACGAAAATGTTGGGGACAAAAATGATACATAGAAATAAATTTTAATTTAATTTTATCCTTCAATAATATCAATTTTTTACTATACATAGTATTCAATTATTTTTTAATCACATTTAAATAAATTACATTTAAATCAATTTTTAGAGCTCCTAGTGAAGACTTGTAAATCAGGAAAAGAAATAACAAAACTCTCTTAAGAAAGTCCTCCAAGAAAATTGGTTATGGAGAGATGAAATTTAAGAATTTTTCTTCACTAACCTCTTGAAGATTTAAGTAATAAATGGCAAAGAAAATGAGGAGGATGAGCTTGATTCATGAAGGCTTGAGAAGACGAGGTGTTATCCTTGAAATTTGATGTAGAGTTTGACGTGAAATTGGATTAGAAATGCTTGTGTTTGCTCTATCTCGCTCTCGACTCTCTAGCCTTCTTTTCTTCAGCTTTCTTTCTTACATTACCTAAATGAAAATTTTGATTGAAAGTGAGGAAGAGAGAGAGATATACGTGACTTTGAGAGAGAGATTTGTGACATGTGATCATCATTTTTCACTCTCATTTAATGCTATCTTATTGATGAATCCATATTTGACGATGTATTTTGGTTTGATTTGAATGGATTCATCACATAAACTCACACTTGTTCACTAAAATAGCATGCTTTTGTGTTTTCTCTCTAGATTGTGCCTAAATATGAAAACATGCATTTTTGAGCTTAAATTAGTGATTTTAATCCCACTTTTATGCAATTCAATGCCATGATATGTTTGTTGGGTGATTTTAGGCCCTAGAGGCAAGTTTGGCAAGGCAAAAGTGGAAGGAAGCATGTAGAAAGGGAGAAAACATGAAAAAAACAAAGGAGAAGAGCACATACACAGACCTACGTGCGTACGCACATCCATCAGAGCAGAGCCACGCGTGTGCGTGAGCCGCATCGCGCACGTCGCACATCCATTTAAGCATCCTAGTGTGAGTGTGCACAACCTCTTTTGTGTATGCACAAGAAGAAATTTTGGTTGAGTGTGCATGCCCACAGGTACCAGCGCGTGCCTCCATTAAAAACGCACGTGACTCACGATTTTGGGGCTCTTTTGGCCCATTTTTGATGGCTTGGATACTGAAATCAAAGGCTATATGAAGGAGCAACAACACATAACAAAGGGAGCTCATTTTAGATTAAAAAAAAACACATTAGGAGTAGGAGTAGTGTAGATTGGGAAATTCTCTCTTAGGGTTCTTAGTTAGGGTTTGTAGCATCTTATACTTCAAGTTTGATTTGGGATTATAGCAATTTCATTGTAAGTATTTCTTTAATTTCTCTTTTAATTACACTACTTGTTCTACATTTTCATCTATTTTCATTTCTCTTATCAATATATATATAATTTTCCAATTTTGTATTTCTAGTTGTTGAATTTGATGTTTGATGCTTATTTTATGTTTGCTGAGTTGCCTTAGTTGCTTGTTATCATTTGTGGTTCATAGCTTTCATTATTTTTCTAATTTTGCCATATTTTATGATTATGCATATTAGATGTTTGATGAAATGCCAATTTCGATTATGGGGTAATTTCCACCCCTTGGCTTGGGGAAAATGAGTGTATGGGTTACTAGAGCCATAATGTCCAACATTTAGTGATAATTCTTGGATTGTTAGTTGTTATTGTTTCCACTAATGCTAGCTTTTTACCAATTAATTTGGTAAGTTAACTAGGATTTGTGGATTAATGATAATTATGCTCACTTGACTTATCCTTTGATGTTAAAGGTTGACTTAGTGTGATTAATGCATCATAATTATCATAGTTGTGGTTATGGCAAGGAAGGGATTCCATAACTCATCCCAAGTCAAGGTTTCATTTAGGTTTTAAACCACTTTTCCACCAATTTTGAGTGTTACTTGTTTATATTACATACATAGTTCTTTTATTTCTTCAATAGTTTATTAATTGCAATTTTGTCTTATTTGTTTATCTCTTTATTTGTTTATTTCAATCATTGAAAAACCCCTTGCTTCTCACAACCAAAATTGTGCGCACTTGTCGTCACTAGTTCCTAGGGAAAACGACCCGGGAGTCTAAATACTCTCGGTTTATATTTGCTTTGAATTGTGACAATCTTTAGAATAATAATTTGATTATTGGCCAATTGTTGATTCGGACTATACTTGCAACAGACAAATTCTATTTTTAGCGTGAAAATCCAACCCTATGCTTTTGGTCTATTGTCAAATTTTGGCGCTATATTTTCATGAGTGCTATATTTTGGTTGTTGTAAATATGTCCATAGTGTGAATATATACTTTTTGGTTGCTTATTTGCTTTTGTTGGTAATTAGGATTTTGTTTATTTTGTTAATTAATGTCTTTAGTTATTATTTTCAATTTTCTCTATGAATTATCACCCTCTTGGTTTAGAGTTTGGTTGTGCTTATTTTGTAGGGCTTGATAACCTCAAATTTGGATTGCATCATAGGATTGGAGCATCAATTTTGGAAGGAGCCACCTCCTCTATATTACAATGAGCCATACCCTTTCCAATGCACATACCCAACCCAAGGATATGGTAGATTTCACTTTGATTATGCACCTCCACCACCATATGCTTATGACCCATACCCCAACATAACCCTCAATCCCCACATTTTCAAACACCACACCAATACCAACATCCACCTTCTTACATACCACCTCTAAACACTTTCCAACATGAGTCACCTCCCACATATACAACCTTTCTCCCAAATTATGAATCTCAATTTTCACCCCAATGTGAAGCTTTTCCACCCTTGGCCCAAGACCAACAAGACCTTCAAGCCTTTCTCCAAGAGCAAGAAGGATTTCGAAGCACACAAGGGCAATTCATGCCTACCATAGCCGAAGCGGTGAACCGCTTGGTTCTACTACGCTCATCCGATCAAGGCACTCCTCTTGAAAAGTGTGAAGGAGCAATTGAAGGGTGTAGTGAAGAGGAGAGCATGGAGCCACAAGGGAAAGAAGAAGAGATAGAGCATGAATTGGAACAAGAGGGAGAAAGTGGAGTATTTGAACCGGAAGAGAGAAAGGGATAATTGAGGAAGATTGATCAAGATGAGGATTCCATCATTGATGATTTTTTGTCCTCATTGGTCAATCCCCTTAATAATGTCAATGAGCCTCTTCCCATTGAGTTTGAGAGAGACATGGATGTAGACTTCTCACAACCTCCTTGTTATGATTTGAGTGATGGGGAAGAGGAAGTTGGTGAGAAAGTAACTCCATTCCAAGAGCACATTGAGTAGGTGGCAATTTCACCATTGAACTTCATTGGCCCCCATCAATATGCTATCTTGGAAACGGATTACCAACTCAAGGTCCTTTTTGGGTTGGTACATGGTGGAGGAAGGGGTGTTGGTTGCCAAATGAGTCCAAAGCTCTTCAAGAAAATCAATTCAAGAATTGGAGTTCAGGTGGGATGTGAAGCACAATTGGGTAATTTCTGAAGAATGTTGAGCTGCTACAAGGGTCATTTGAGAGTTTGTCCATCCGGTTTGGAGCATGGAAATCACGAAGAAGGTGAGCGGATGCCTAGAATATGGGATCCTGGAGGACCTACAAAGTGCAAGCTTGGATGGAGGTTCAAGGAGGAGCGGAAATACAAGCCACCCTAGCAAGAGTCTCCTCAAAGAGTCCAACTTAAGGACTATTAAACCAAAGTGCTGGGTGGGAGACACCATACCATGGTAACATCTTTCTTACCCTTTTTCTTTGTTTATTGTCTTAGTTTAATTGCATCTTTGTTTATCTTGGCTAGCTTAGGATTAGTTTAGTTTTGAGTTTAGTAGGTTAATTTTAGTATGGATCATGATTTTGTGATGTTTTGAATGTTTTGGGGTTGAATTTTGGTTGAACTAAGGCTTGGTGCCTTAGATTTTAAAGAAAAATTTTTGGAAAAAACAGGGCATATGCGTGCGCACAGCCCTGTGCGCATGCACACAACAATGAAATTTCACCTTCTGTGCATACGCACCCACCTGTGCGTACGCACACAAGTCTTTATGCCTTATGTTCGCAGCGCCAGCACACCTTGTGCGTGCGCATTCCCCTGTGCTTTGCGCTTTGTGCGTGCGCACGCGCCTGTGCGTACGCACGCGCCCTCTTATTCGTACCCTTGTGCAGGTGAACAGAGATGTGTATATGTAACATCCCGCATTTTTGAAAATCTAATTATAAATAAATTATGATTTTATCTTATTAAGTTTAAACTTTATAATTTTAGAAATTATTTTGTTAGAAATAATTAAATAGATTCGGAGATAGTTTTATTTTGAAATCAATTAATATTTTTAAGTAATCTTATTATAATAGAATATTTTGTATAATTTTAGTAATTGAAAAATAAGAAAGAATTGTATAATTTAATTTAAGTAACTTTTATTTTGAAAAGGTTACGATTTATTTTATTAATTTGATATCTTATTTTATAAATTAATTAATTAAGAGTAATTAAATTAGTTTTATTAATATTTGGAGTTTAAGTTGATTAATATTCTTATGTAATTTTTATAATTGGTTATTTCATATGCTTTGGAAATAAAATTTAGTAAATAGAAGTATTATATAATTTAATTTAAGTAATTTCTATTATGAATAAATTATGGTTTATTTTATTAGTTTGAGTTTTAGAGATTAATTTATTAGGAATGATTAAATAGATTTTTATAAATACTTAAAGTTTAAGTAATTATATTATAATTAGATATTTTGTAAATTGAAATTAAAGTTTCGGCGATAGAAAAATAATAAAAAGTTATATCATTTAATTTGAATAATTAGTATTGAGTTTAAACTATATTTTATAAAAATTTGATTAGTATGCTTATTTTATAATTTAAATTAAAAATAATTGTTTGAGCTCATTGATATGCTGATAAATAAAATCTTATGCGTTTTGAAAGTAATTTTTATGAAGTAATTTTTATGGTATTATATTTGAATCTTAAATTGTTATTCTATCTCAAATATTTTATAAAGGTTGTTATATTACTCATATACATTATACCTTAACCTTAAATTCCTAATTAAAAACCTAATTTTACCCTAAATTCACAAAACACACGCACAAGCAGAATGGGAAAGAAAGGAAACAGGGGAGCTCGAGGGGGGAAAACAGAAAGGGAAAAGAAAGGAAGGGGAAAGAGGGAAGATGGGGGAAACGGAGAACAGGAAGGGAGACAGAGGACGAGGGAGAAGAAGAGAGGGGGAGGAACAACGTTATGGAGCTTGGCGCTGCTGCCGAGCTGCTGTCGCAGAGAAGAAAGGGAGAGGCGAACGTGACCCACGGAGGAGTGGAAGGAGCTGCCGTCGAGCCACGCCCCGTTGCCTTGTTCGTGTATCGCCGTTGCTGTTCGCTGAGGGTGAGACGCGAAGAGAAGATGCTGACCTGCACCATCGTGCCTCGCTATCTTCGTCGAGCCTTCATCATTGTCACTCCCTATTCCCGTTGCCATCAGGGTTTGCTGCCGCTGCCGTTGAGAGTGATGCAGCAGAGGAGGAGTCATTCCTCTTCCGCCGCCGTCGCCGGAGACCTTGGTTGCTGCTGTTCATATGGGTGAGTTCGTTGTTTCCTAGTTACCGGAGTCACTGTCTATGAATCTTTTGTTGCTTTAGAATGACCTTGTCCCTATCTTTAATGTTCTTGAGTACACTATAGTTGTTGGAATCGTTACAGCTGGAACTTGTCACCGGGGGAGAGAAGCAGCTGCATCATCCTCTTCGTTTTGACATTGAACCTCTATTCCTAACCCTGTAACGCTCTTGCTCTTGTTCTATTTGGTATTTTGTTTCTCTATTATGTTCTTATTTTAATTATGATAGCCAATATCTCTGTTTTAGTATTATGGTGTTATGCTGAAATTGCCGAAATTGCCGTTGCTGCGAGCGTAACCAGAATTATTGATGCTGCTGCCGCCGTCTCGGTTGCGTTGAAATCGCCGTTGCAGTTGCCAGTTTAGACTAAGCAGGGATTGTTGCGTTAAACTATGCGATTGCGACATCGAGGTAGGGGGTTTAAAATGATTTTAATTTAGGAATGCCTACAAGGTTTATTGAATAACTGCAAATAGATTTAATATCTGTGAGTAATTGATTGACTATGTGAATATTGAATTGTGGATGAAATTGTGATTGGAATGGTTGAGATTGTTATTTGGAATTGTTGATTAGTGATATTGATTGATTATGTGGATTGGGAATTGCTTGATGACTAATTGTTGAGAATTTCTGAATTTTAATGGGTTATGTTGGATTTGTTGCCGTTGAGTTGTTATTTGGTATATTGTAATGTTAATGAACTTGGTTGGTGGTTGATTTGGAATTGGTTTTGAGGGGTTTTGAAGGGTTGGATTTTGAATACTAAATAGATTGCTGAAAAACTGATCTTTTTGAAATTAAAAGGTGACTTTGGAAGTGAATCCGTTATTCAACGATAATCGAAATGATATAAGAGCAAAGGCTGAGTAAAGTATAATAAAAGTTGTTGTTGGGACTCAATTTTGAGAAGTTTGAATTAACTATAGAACTAGTTATGATTTTTCAAATTTAAAATGTAAAACTTGATTTTCTGCATTATTTTTAAAGGAAGCCGGAAACTTTGAAAAACTATAACTATTTCTGTAATTATCGGAATTGCGTGGGACCAAGTCCGGATTGAGCTTGGGGATATAGGGAACTGGACTGCCGAATTTGAGACTTTTTCAATAAGTTTATGATTTATGGTGAATTTTTGAATCATGGATGTCAAAACTGGTTTTTCTGCAGAACGTTTAACGCAGCAGCAACTTGATTCCTCTATTGGAAATTCTGTAGTTTGAATTTTGAAATAGAACCAATTTTAAATAAAACTTTATTCCTATTATTTTAATGCCGTAAAATTTCAGAACAATTGGACTTGTAGTTTTAAAGATATGAATTTTTGAAGGATGACGCATTATGCAGAAAAAGCCAGATTCTGTTTCCTTAAATTAGTAACTTTGGGAGTTTATAACTTTTGATCCTGGATAGATATTGAGATGCAACCAATTGGAGGTGAAAATTAAGTATGTTTAGTATATGTGATTTAAATTTCAGGATTTTCTATGTTTTAATAAGTGAGTTATGGGACTTGGAAGAGGTTGTGTTCAATGATTTGTAAAACAGAATTCTGCAGAAAATTACCTAACTTCCAAGCTACGTAACTCCTTCATTAAAAATGGTATGACCCTGGAACCAATTGAGAAAGAAATTTGGATGAGTTATGTTTAACCACATTAATTTTGAAGGTAGTTGGATTTAATATGGATTTTATATGAAATTTCAAATGTTGTATGGTGCTGCTGTCTTCTGGTTTTAAAACACTGCAGAACAGTCACGATTTTGCTTATATTCCCGAAGCTATAGTCAGCAAAAAATTATGATTTTTGATTTAATAGAAAGCTTAATCCGAGACGGTCGCATGGATATAAAGTTTGCACAATTCCAAATTCATTTGATATTTTACAAAACAAAATGGAAATCAGGCTGCCAAGTTGTGTTGGTAATTATTTTGGATATGGAATTTAAGAAATAGATTTTCTATTATCAAATGTTTTTGAGAATATATTGCTGTGGCAAATGCTGAAAGAGGCTGATGAACTGTTGAGAAAGAAGGAATCCGTAAGGGTGGATAAGTCCTATTTTTAAAGGAGATTATGTCCAAATTTTTATAAAAAATATAAGGACTTAATCAAAATAAATATTCAAGGCTTATTTAATAATAATAACTCCAATGATTCTTTTAAGAAAAGAATATCTGATCTATGAGATTGTTGGTAGGGGCGTGGGTCTAGTCCCGCTTGCTCAGTGCGTAAACCATTATGCAGGGATGGTGGTTTTGTCCCGCCTGCAGTGAGGATGATGGTTTTATCCCGCTCACGTATTGATAAATTGTTCAGCAAGGACGGTGGTGTGATCCCGCTTGCATATTATTTTATGTACCCAGTAAGGATGGTGGTTTAATCCCGCTTACTGTGGAGGCAAGGACGGTGGTTTAATCCCGCTTGCGTGTTCCGGGCAAGGATGGTGGTTTAATTCCCGCTTGTCTATAGAACCTACGGATAAGGATGGTGGCCTAATCCCGCTTATCCGAGTCGGGTCTGGCAACATAACCGACGCGTGAGCTTATGGCTAGTAGGACAGGCATGCATCATATGCATCTATGTGACATTGTTTGGGTGTGTATATTGTAATTGGTTTGCCTAAGAGAATAATTCTGTTTAACTGCTAGTTGCTATACTTGATGTAATTGCTCTTGATTGTGTTTGAACCTCATTACTTGTGTTTGTAACTGATTGGCTGGATTGTGGTGAATTGGGTGTTGATTGAGTTGTTTGGGCCTAAGGCCGTGACTGGTACGTTTGAGGTCTAGTTTTGTATAAAGTATCTGACTGGTTCAGCATAGACTTAATGAACCTATGCTTGGAGCAGGATGATCATTTATACAGCGTAGGTAACTTCTTTTATGTTATGGTCTAGTAAGGTATGAAAAATCAAACTGGTTCAGCATAGACTTAATGAACCTATGACTGGGACAGGTTGGTCATTCATAAAGTCTAGGGAACTTTTAAAAGTTTTACAAGAAAAATATGAATTTAGGATATTGAGTAATTAACTAATGCTTTTAAAGAAAGTTAGTTTCCTTTTAGATGTCTATGAATGCAGTTAACTATTTGCGCTTTATTCTTTACTTTCACGGCATTCTCGACCTCTACTGAGAACATGTGGTTTGGTTCTCACCCCCAAATTTTCCACCCTTTCAGCAACAGGTTTGAAGACGCAATTTGAAGCTGCGAGCGATCTGTAGGCTTTCTTTATGGTTTTAATTGCTTTCATAGAATTCCCTCGCTCTTGTCCTTTGAGATTTTATTTTACATAGAGGGGTAGGTTTAGTATATTGTATTTGAGTTTTATTTGGTCTCTTTTGTATAAGAATTATTATCAATAATATTTATGTGATTATTATTATTTGTGAATGTTTGAATTATGACTTTAATGAAAAAAAAAAAACAATTTTCTGGCATTTTCCTAAAACTGAAACGCGAACTCGATACAAAGGCTTGATAATTAAGTAGTTAATACTAGAAAAGGTTACGTAATGTTCTTTCTAGTAGAAATACCCTGACTTAAGCAAGGTATTTTGCTGGACGGAACGTTACAGTATACACACACGTCCTTACACTCCCTCTGGTGGGAGCGCTCGCCCACCCTGTCTGCATGAACCCCTTTCCTTTTTGCTCTTGTGCGTGCGCACGAACCTGTGTGCGCACGCACACATGATCCTTCCCTTAAAAAAAAGTGTTTTGTGCGTACGCACACCTTGGTGCGTACGCACACACCTTGTTTCCCTCTCTGTTCGTAGTGCTCGCATAGAGTGTGCGCTCGCACACCTTCCCTTTCCCTCCTAGTGTGCGTACGCACACGTAACTGTGCTTACGCACGCCCCTGTTTTCACTCACTTTACTTCTCTTCTTCTCTTTTCTCTACTTCTTTTCTTCTTTTCCCCTCCACCCTTCCCTACCTTTCTTTTTTCATGTTTTTCTACTTGTTTTACTTAGTTTTCTTTGCATTTCATTTTTCATCTTAGCAATTAAATAAGTTGCAAGTGTTTGTTTGATGTTGATTGGGTTGCTTGTTGATTGAATTCATCAATGCACTTATACCTTGCCTTCAATTCCTATCACCTAATTGGATTTGAACATTCACATTTTGTTGCATATTAGGTGAAACTTTTATAAGTGCACATGAAATTTAGTGAATTGAATTGAGTTGCTTGTTCACCATGGATTTTAAGTCAATGTAATCACATCACAAGGTCCTTGTTTTTTGTTAATGCATTACATTTGTTTGAGTTGACTTAACTTTATTCTTATCAAGACTTGTCACTTTTTGTAGTAAGCACCTTCCCATGTGATTATTGCCTTATTCTTAAGGATGAATAAGTTGTTTCTCTTCATCACTGAATTGGTTATTGTTTGTTGTGCTATTTTATATCAATTTTGCCTTTTCACTTGCACAACTTCAATATTCAATAATTTCTACATTTAATTCACTCTTCTTGTAGTTGCCTAAGTTTGCTTATACTTAATTGATGCTCACTCATTGCTTGCATCTTAGCCATTTAATTGAGGAACTCATGCTTAAATTTCAACTGTGTGGATGCCGTTTTCACTGGCCGTTATGTGTATTCTAATCGCGCGTATAATTGGAATACACATATGGCTCATCTTTTTATCATACCACACCACTATGCAAACTTTCTCAATTAAATGCTTGTTTGTTTTTGCTCCAAGCATACAATGTATTTGCTCCCTCCTTTATCTTTTTGTGCCACTTGCCCTATGACTCTTAAGTATACGTTATTCATTCTTTTTAAGGATGAGGCGTGGAGGCAAGTAGCCAGGAGAGGAGGAGGACACCGTGGACGAAGATGTCGAGAATGCATTGGACTTGGCAGTTTCCACACAACCCAAGTCTCCACAACCGCCAACCGAAGGTGGAGAAACTTAGAGACATTCTCCCCGGATCATGTTCGTGCACAGAGGACCGTGCAACGCTTAAGTATAGGGGAGAATTCGTCATTTTGGGGCGTAAAACTTTCTTTTTCCGAACACTTTGCACTTTTATTTTTTTTTAGTTTTCTTTTATTATGTTTCTTGTAGATATTTGGAGTGTTTTTTTATTGTTGCATTACATTTTCTTTTAGTACATATAGCTTAGACTATTCATAGTTTATATTTATTGCATTTTGCATCTTTTGCATGGTATATATTTTATAGATAGAAGTTGTGATTGGATGTTGTGAATAGCATAGTGCCTAGTCAATTTTGTCTTAATTATTCATGTTAGTTTTTGGTTGTTGAAGGTTAGGAAGAGAACTAGGAATATTTTGAAAATTGCCTCCATCACAACATACATACATATAGAAAATAATTTTGGTGAAAAACAACGAAGATTTCCAAGAATTTTGTTTTTAGGCATTCTATTGAATTGATTTGGAAAATTGCCTTTAAACTTGCCTGGATGATTTTTTATGGAACATAGAAGAGTGGTAGAATAAAATGCCTTGTGAGTCTTTGAGCTTTAATGAGTGGTTACACATTATAACCACAATTTTTGTTTATTGTGTGCTATGCTCCTTCTATGATTGTAATCTTGGTTTTGCTTGATTCTTTATTTCTAATGTTTGATGTTGTGATTGCATTTAGCATGATTGAGGCCATCTTTGAATTAAGCTTACTCACCCAAATGGACTTACCCTTGTATCTACCTTTGTTAACTCCTTTTGAGCTTTTTAATCCCCTTTGTTCTAATTGTTAGCACATCACAACCCTAAGCGGAAAACCATGAATTACCTTGAATAGAATCTTTGATTAGCTTAGGTTAAGGTCTCTGTTTCATTTAAGTGTGGGAGAAATTTTGGGAAGCATTGGTAGAGAAAAATTTTGTTTAGGGTAAGTATGGAAAAATTTAGAAAATGGGTGCACATTCATGTTTTAATTTGCTTTAACCATATGAATTTGTCATAGAAAAAGAAAAAGAAATAGAAAAGAAAAAACAAAAGAAAAAAATTAAATGAAAAAAATAATAATAAGATGGGACAAAAGTTATCCCAAAGAAAAAAAGAATAAGAAATGCATATGTGTTTTGAATAGAAACTAAGGCATGAATGTGTGTGAAAAGAAGTAATGGGTGGCTAGAACGCATTTTTGTGGGTTGATTGATATAGGTTGAGTTGGGTACTTGAGCTAATCAAAGATTCAATTCTTTAGTCCACTTAGCCATATACTCATCCTACCCTTACCCCAATCCCATTACAACCTTCTAAAGACCTCATGATACATGTATACATGCATCAAATACTTGTTGATTGTTAGATGAAAAGCAATCCCTTGAAAATATTATTAGAGGAGACTTGAGTGAATTGACCTTAAACACCAAGCATTGAGAGTGTATACACACCTAGTGAGGGATCAATTACTCAATTCTATGTCTCTACCTTTCTTATCATGCATTCTTGCAAGTTGCTTCTTTTTTATGAGTGAATCAATTCTTTAGATTTTGATTGCATTGAGCGACTTCTTTTCTTAGCCCTATATGTCTATACTCGTGCTTGGAAATTTGATTGTTTGTTTCCACCAAATCAATAGGGACTATAGATAGATAGATATATATAGATAGTATATAGCATAGTTGCATGCATGTAAGTAGTTGCATTGAATAAGTTGCTTACCCTTTTATTCTTCTCCTGTGATTATGATTAGCATGAGGACATGCTATTGTTTAAGTGTGGGGTAATTGATGAATCCATATTTGACGATGTATTCTAGTTTGATTTGAATGGATTTCATCATATAAACTCATACTTATTCACTAAAATAGCATGCTTTTGTGTTTTCTCTCTAGATTGTGCCTAAATGTGAAAACATGCATTTTTGAGCTTAAATTAGTGATTTTAATCCCACTTTTATACCATTTGATCCCATGACATGTTTATTGAGTGATTTTAGGCCCTAGAGGCAAGTTTGGCAAGGCAAAAGTGGAAGGAAGCATGTACAAAGGGAGAAAACATGAAGAAAATAAAGGAGAAGAGCACAGCGATGTGTGCATACGCACAGTGTAAAAACCGCAATTAATCAACCAGTTAATTAAGTGGTTATATTGTCCGAATTAGAATCTGAAAAGTTGGAGCGAGAATTTGAGGATTTAAATATGATTTTTGGACTCAGTAGGTCTTTTCGAGTCAGAAAATGTATTTTCTGCGAAAAATTGTAAAAAACCGTGATGACTTGCATCATCTACCCTTATTTCTTGCATAAAGAAGACCATAAAAGAGCATAAATCTCATTTGATCAGTACAATTCATGCATTATTTGATGAATATTATGGTACACTACTTTGAGATGAGTTGTGCTGAATTTCAGGTGAGAAAAGCATCAAAAATGGGGTAGAAGACAAACAAGAAGCTGGGCGTGTGAAACTGGCGTGACACTTGAAGCAAACGCCACAAAAACGCACTGGCGTGGCACGCCAGGAGCTGGGCATGGCACGCCAGTACTAAAGCCCAGAGAAGAGATTCGAAGCATGCATATGGGCGTGGCACGCCAGAGACTGGGCGTGGCACGCTGGTACAAAATTCTAGAGAGCTACAATGGAAAATACAAAAGGGGTGTGGCACGCCAAGCTGGGCGTGGCACGCCTGACTCATCATACACTATGGGCATGCCACTTGAGCAAAGGGGCGTGGCATGCCAACCCTCCATCCCAAGAAGAACCTTCACTATGGCGTGCCACTTGGTGTCGAAGGCGTGGTACGCCAGTCCCAAGAAGTCACTTGGGCGTGTCACTTGAGAACCCAGGCGTGGCACACCAAGCTTGAAGAGTTCACAAAACCATGGGCGTGCCACTTGAGCAGCATGGCATGGCACGCTGGTACAACAATCCAGAGAAGGGGCTGAAGGCAATTGAAGACTGGGCGTGCCACTTGAGCAACCAGGCGTGGCACGCTAATGCACAAAGGACCAAAAGCAAGGACTGGGCGTGCCACTGGGTATCGAAGGCGTGGCACGCCAACCTTAGCATTTCACTATGGTGTGCCACTTGATGGCTGAGGCGTGGCACGCCAACTACTGGAACCAAGACAAGATCATGGGCGTGGCACGCTGGTATAAGTTTTCAGAGAGGATGAAGGAGGCCAATTACATGGGGTGTGCCACTTGGTATCAAAGGCGTGGCACGCTATTCACCATTCTTTACTTAGGCATGCCACTTGAGTAGCCAGGCGTGGCACGCCAGTGTCATTCAGAAGAGAAGCATTAGGGCGTGCCACTTGAGTTCGGGGCGTGGCACGCCAAACAGAGCAACCACTCACTCACAAGAGGGGCATGGCACGCCAGACCCTGGGCGTGCCACGCTAGTTCAACTTTCCAGAGAAGCCTAGCCAAGCATAAAGCAATGGCGTGGCACGCCAGTACAAGTTTCCAGAGGCAAAGAGAAGTGAGAGAGGCAAGGGGCGTGCCACTTGAGTTCAAAGGCGTGGCACGCCAACACAAGAAATCCACTATGGCGTGCCACTTGAGCTCGAATGCGTTGCACGCCAAGGTTGAAAGAGGGACGAGCGTGCCACTTGAAGGATTAGGCGTGGCACGCCAAGCTGGAAATGAAGAGCACGTGAGACGCCAGAGGCACGCCAGCCACACGCCAGCTGAGAAGTCATGCTTATTGAGTGTTTTCTTTTCTTTCCAAAATGTAATTTTCCTTTTTCACTTTTGTAATTCTTTTATTTTACTAGGAGTAGTATAAATACCCCCAAGGAGTACTGAAGAAGGGGGTTAAGCAGTCACTTTTAGATCCACTTTTACACTTCACTTTTGAGTAACTTTTGAGCTATGAGTAGCTAACTTTTCTCTCATTGAGAGAGGGAGCTCTGTTGTACTTGATGGATGAATGAAAGTGAAATCCTTCTTCTCTTCATCTTCTCTTTGATTTACTAGAAGGAATTTCGTTCTTAATGCTTAGTGTTCAATTATCTTGGGAAAGAGATTGAATGCAATTGGGTTTCATGGGAACCTTGGGAAAGGAAACATGAAACCATGCTTGAAATCCCTTCACACTAGAGTAGAATCTGGGTTTTGGTGTTTGGATACGTGACATATAATCCTCCCTCTACTTGGACCTATGATGGTGTGTGGTATAATCAGGGACCAAGCATATCTCTCTTCATGAGCAGTTAGACCAAGGAATTGGCTATTGATCAAGATCTGAGAGATTGAGTCACCAAGGGATTGGGGCTCAATCAATCATGATTGTCAAGAGGTCAATGAGTTGCATGATTGAAGAGGATATAAGCTAGATTTGATCCAAAAAGACAACATCTCCCAATCTCAATGAATTTCCCCATTCTTATCTATCCATTTCTTTATAGCTTAATTTTACATTCAGCAATTCCCTATTCTCATTTACATTCAAGTCATTTATGATTCTGCACTTTACTTTCTGCCATTTATATTTCTGCACTTTATTGCTTTTCTCTATATTCTAGTCATTTTTATGTCATTTACAATTCTGCACTCTACAATCCTATTGATCCGCTTGACTAATTCATCAATCGATTAAAACTGCTCGAATTTGCCAATCTCCGTGGATACGATCCCACTCCACTGTGGGTTATTACTTGACGATAATTTTGGTGCACTTGCCAAAAGGACTAATTCACCAATTTTGAATGGGGTGTGAATTCGACTCATCAAGTTTTATGGCGCCGTTGCCGAGAATTGGCTTAAATTTGACAGTGATTAAATCAATTGGAGAGCTAGATTAAGCAATTTAAATTCCTTGTTATTTTATCTTTTTTTTAGTATTTTTTATTTTTCTTTGAGTTCTATCTCTTTCTTCTTTGATTATTTTTATCATTCGTATTTTCACTCTTCTAACTGTTTGATTAATTGCACCACTCACACTAACATTCACTCTAACAAGAGTAACTTTCTTATTCAAATTTCTTTCTTTCTTCTCTTATTTTGCCTTGCTGGTTGTATGACAGGTAGAAGAAGCGGAGCTTCAACTTCCTTTGATTCTGAACCTGAGAGGACCTTCCTTAGATTAAGGAGGGAAGCAAGAGGGAAAATAGTTGTTGGTGCTGAGGAAGAGGAAGAGTATTTTGAAACAAACATGGAGGAGAACATGGAGAATCATCATGAAGAAGAAGCTCACAACCATGCCAAAGAAGGTCCAGTAAATCATGATGGGCAAGAGAGGAGAGTCTTAGGCTCCTACATCAACCCAAATCCAGGAAATTATGGCACCAGCATCTTAAAGCCAACAATTCATGCCCACAATTTTGAGCTAAAACCTCAGCTCATCACACTCGTTCAAAATAATTGCTCATATGGAGAAGTGCCCAAGAAGACCCTAATCAACATCTCAACACATTCTTGAGGATATGTGATACTGTAAAGTCCAACGGGGTACACCCCAACATCTACAAACTACTCTTGTTCCCTTTCTCACTCACAGATAAGGCAGCAAAGTGGTTGGAATCATTCCCCAAGGATAGCCTAACTACATGGGAGGAGGTCGTGAACAGATTTCTTGCAAGATTTTACCCTCCACAAAGAATCATTAGGCTGAGAGCTGAGGTACAACTTTCAGACAATAAGATGGAGAAATACTCTATGAGGCCTGGGAGAGATTCAAAGATCTGACAAGAAGATGTCCACCAGAAATGTTCAATGAATGGGTACAACTACACATCTTTTATGAGGGACTATTCTATGAAGCAAAGAAGGCTGTGGATCATTCTTCAGGAGGCTCACTCAACAAGAAGAAAACCATTGAAGAGGCCATAGATGTCATTGAAACTGTAGCTGAAAATGAGTATTTTTATGCTTCAAAAAAGACTCAGAAAAAGGGAGTGCTAGAGCTCAACACTGTAGACGCTTTGTTAGCTCAGAACAAAGCAATTGCAGCTCAAATAGCAGCTCTAACAAAAAGGATGGAGGCTAACCAAGCCTCAGTTATTCAGGACCAAACTCCCCAACAATAAGGGAATGCACCAGGATCTGAAGGTGACTGGGAACAAGTAAATTATGTGAACAATTCATCCAGACCACCATATGACCCACACTCTAAGACATACAACCTAGGTTGGAAGAATCACCCAAACTTTGGGTGGGAAAATCAACAAAACCACAACTAGGACCACAACAAGCCTTATTCATCAAATCAGCATTTCAACCACAACCCCAACCATCAAACAGGGAACCATAGACCCTACCATAACTCACAAAACACATCATACCATAGTAACCAGCCCACACACAATAACCTCAACCAAGATGCACCATCCTCAACTATGCAACCATGCGAAATCAAGAGCAACTTTGAGAAGATGGAAGCTGCAATAGCACAAATTACAGGAGCAGTCTCCACCCTCATGGACAGATAAGCACAAACTGACAGAAGGATAGATGCTAATCAAGAGGAGTACAGGTCAAATCAGAAAAATTAAGGCGCAACAATCTCAAAGTTGGAAGCACAAGTGTAGATTTTATCCAAGCAACTCCCACTTCCCACACACACATTTCCTAGTGATACTATGGCCAACCCAAAAGGGGAATGCAAAGCCATTATTCTAAGAAGTGGGAAGGTTGTAGAAGAAGGAATCCCAAGCAAAGACAAGCATGAAGAAGTTGCAGCAAAGCATGGGAACAAGGATGAAGAAGAAATCCCTGCCCCACCTCCACCAAAACCAGTCTTGAAGCCTTATGTGCCAAAGGCACCATACCCACAAAGACTGGGAAACGATGGGAAGGATGGCCAGTTTTCTAAGTTCCTAGAGATCTTCAAGAGGATCCAAATCAACATACCAATTGCTGAGGCATTAGAACAAATGCCACTCTATGCTAAATTTTTGAAGGAGCTTATAACCAAAAAGAGGAACTGGGAAGCAAAAGAAACCATAATATTGACTGAAGAATGCAGCGCCATCATACAGAAGAAGCTGCCTCAAAAGCTGAAGGACCCCGGGAGTTTCCAAATTCCCTGCATCATAGGAGACATCACCATTGAGAAGGCTTTGTGTGATTTGGGAGCTAGCATAAATCTTATGTCCATGACCATGATGAGAAGGATAAAGATTGAGGAAGCCAAGCCAACAAGAATGGCACTCCAATTGGTTGACAGAACATTTAAGTTTCCACATGGATCGGAGTGGTGGAAGACTTGCTAGTGAAAGTAGGAGAGTCATCTTTCCTGCTGATTTCATTGTGCTGGACATGGAAAAAGAGGTCAACATCTCGATTATCCTAGGAAGACCATTCCTAGCTACTGCTGGAGCCATCATCGATGTGCAAAAAGGGGAACTAGTCTTGAGGTTGCATAAAGAGAAAATAGTCTTCAATGTCTTCAAAGAAATGAGTTACCCCAAGGAATCCATAGGAGAATGCATGCTGGTAGACACCATGGAACAAATAGTTTAAGAAGTCTTGGAAGAAGAATAATGTGGAAAAACCATTGAGCTGGAACAAGCACCAGATGGAGAATCACCACAAGCAACCATGAGAAACTCAATCATGCCAACCATTACAAGCAACAGAGATGCAAAGCCACCAAAACTAGAACTGAAAGCACTACCACCCAGCTTAAAGTATGCATATCTGGATGCTAACAACACGCAACCAGTGATAATAAATTCAAGTCTGAGTAAGGAACAAGAAGAGGAGCTCATCCAAGTGCTGAGACAACACAAGGATGCCATAGGCTGGACACTTGCAGATTTAAAAGGGATCAGTCCTTCAATGTGTATGCATAAGATCTTGCTTGAAGAAGATGCCAAACCTTCAAGACAACAACAAAGGAGGCTGAACCCAACTATGAATGAAGTGGTTCAGAAAGAAGTGTTGAAACTATGGCAAGCAGGGGTGATATACCCTATATCAGACAGTCCTTGGGTAAGCCCGATACAAGTAGTCCCTAAGAAGGGAGGGATCACTATTGTGGCAAATGAGAAGAATGAATTAATACCCACAAGGACAGTAATCGGATGGCGTATGTGCATTGACTACCGGAAACTTAATGAAGCCACCCGGAAGGACCACTTTTCCTTACCTTTCATGGACCAGATGTTTGAAAGATTGGCAGGACATGAGTATTATTGCTTCCTAGATGGGTATTCGGGCTACAACCAAATTGTTGTAGACCCCCAGGACCAGGAAAAAACTTCATTTACTTGTCCATATGGTGTTTTTGCCTATAGGAGAATGCCCTTTGGATTGTGCAATGCACCTGCAACATTCCAAAGGTGCATGCTCTCCATTTTCTCAAACATGATTGAGAAGTTCATAGAAGTATTCATGGATGACTTCTCTGTATTTGGGAACTCGTATTCTGATTGCCTATACCATCTTGCTCTTGTGCTAAAAAGGTGTCAAGAAACCAACCTAGTTTTAAACTGGGAGAAGTGCCATTTTATGGTGACTGAAGGGGTGGTTCTTGGTCACAAGATTTCAAAAGATGGTATAGAAGTGGACAAGGCAAAAGTGGAAGTAATTGAAAAATTACCTCCACCTTGCAATGTCAAAGCAATCAGAAGCTTTTTGGGACACGCTGGGTTCTATAAGAGATTTATCAAGGATTTTTCAAAAATTGCAGAACGCCTTAGTAACCTACTTGTCTCAAATACTCCCTTTGTTTCTGATAGAGAGTGCATGATAGCCTTTGATAAACTTAAGAAGAAACTCTCCTCTGCACCTATTATAGCACCACCAAGCTGGGATCTTCCCTTTGAACTAATGTGTGATGCATCTGATTTTGCTATTGGTGCTGTTCTAGGACAGTGGAAAGACAAGCTAGTACATGTTGTTTACTATGCTAGCAAGGTTCTCAATGAGAATCAAAGGAACTATACCACCACGGAGAAAGAACTTTTAGCCATAGTTTTTGCTTTTGACAAGTTTAGATCATATCTTATTGGCTCAAAGTAATTGTGTTCACTGATCATGCAGCACTCAAATACTTGCTTACCAAACAAGAATCTAAGCCCAGACTAATAAGGTGGATCTTGTTGCTCCAGGAATTTGATATTGAGATTAAAGATAGGAGCGGAGTAGAGAACAAGGTAGCTGACCACCTCTCAAGGATCCCACAAGAAGAAAAGATGCAGCAGGTAGCAGTCAATGAAATCTTTCCTAATGAACAATTAATGATGATTCGAGTCTCCCCTTGGTTTGCAGACATAGCCAACTTCAAGGCTATTGGGGAGCTACCAACTAACATCAATAGGCACATGAGGAGGAAGCTAATCAAGCACGCCAAACACTACATCTGGGATGATCCTTATTTGTTCAAAAAGTGTGCTGATGGAATCCTAAGAAGGTGTATACCCCATGAAGAAGGGCAGGAAATACTATGGCAGTGCCATGGATCTGCATATGGAGGTCACTTTAGTGGAGAAAGGACAGCAGCAAAGGTGCTTCAATCTGGATTTTACTGGCCAACAATGCATAAGGATGCCAAGGAAATGGTGTCAAGATGTGATGAATGCCAAAGAGCTGGTAATCAAACCAAGAGAAATGAGATGCCACAACAATTCATACTAGAGTTAGAGCTGTTTGATGTATGGGGGATCGATTTCATGGGACCCTTCCCAACCTCCTACTCAAATAGCTACATATTGGTGGCTGTTATGTCTCAAGATGGGTAGATGCCATAGCCACTACAACAAATGACAACAAGGTTGTGATAAGCTTCTTGAGAAGGAACATTTTCAGTAGATTTGGAGTCCCCAGAGCTCTCATTAGTGATGGAGGGACACACTTCTGCAACAAACAACTCGAGGCACTTCTTCTCAAATATGGAGTGAAGCACAATGTGGCAACTCCATACCACCCACAAACCAACGGGCAAGCTAAAATTTCCAACAGAGAGCTAAAAAGAATCCTTGAAAAGACTATTGGAAGCTCAAGAAAAGATTGGTCTAAGAAGCTGGATGATGCACTATGGGCCTACAGGACAGCCTATAAGACTCCCATCGGGATGTCTCCATACCAACTGGTGTATGGCAAGGCTTGTCACTTGCCAGTTGAACTTGAACATAGAGCCTTTTGGGCTCTAAAGATGTTAAACTATGATGAGCAAGCTGCTGGAGAAAAGAGATTAATGCAACTCAATGAGCTGGAGGAGTTTAGGAATCAAGCATATGAGAATGCAAAAATCTACAAAGAGAACACAAAAAGGTGGCATGACCAAAAGATAGCAAGAAGGGAGTTCACTGAAGGACAGAAAGTGTTACTCTACAACTTAAGACTCAAGTTTTTCCCTGGAAAACTGAAGTCTAGATGGTCAGGACCTTTCACCATACTCAAGGTGTTTTCCTATGGTCATGTGGAGCTCATGGAGGACAAGACTCAAAGAACTTTTACTGTCAATGTCCATAGACTCAAACACTACTTGGGAGGCTCCTTAGAGGAGCAAGGAGAGAGCTACAAGCTCAGCTAAAAATGAAGAAATGTCAAGCTAATGACAATAAAGAAGCGCTAGTTGGAAGGCACCCCAACACTTTATCCTTTTTGATTTCGTTACTTTTCTTAGAAGTAGTTTAAAAATTTGTTGCATTAGGTAGTTTACTTTTCAGTCTCTCCTTTATCTTACATTGCCATATTAGGTAGTTTACAATTGCAGATTAGAATGCTGATTTTAGCTTTGGTAGCTAGATTTTCTTTACATTTTTTCTATTCCGGAATTGCAACTTGATGAAGGCATTGATCATAATGAGTGAATGGGCTGAAGACTAGCTAAAATGCTAAGTTTGGTGTGGCCTCTCACCCATTTAATCTAGACTTACAGACAATTTATATATTGATTTGAAGAGTAAGCCCAAGGATTAAGTTTGGTGTGGCCACCACCAAGAATAATCTAGCAGCCCAAGTCACCCAATTTGAAAGCACTTAATGCTTTGGGTAAAAACATGAATGTGGTTTAATGAGTTCAGAGGAATTGGAATCAAAATGAAATGAAAAGATTGATGTTCTTCCACTCCTATGAACACATTAAATACACAATGATAAAACCAATTTATTGAGATACCAAAGAATTAAGTTTGGTGTCCCAAGGGACACCCATCAATTGCAATCCAATTCACTTTTGATGAGAAAGAATGTGGAAAGGTTCTTTTGTCATTACTAATGGGTTCAGTTTCATTTCAGGAGAGAAGATGGGGCCCACATGGTAAACAACTCACAAAGCATGGAAGTCAAAGTGTACTTACACTTTGGAACTCAACACACGCAGAAGACACAGTGAGAAAAGAGTTGGCGCCTCTTCCCACGCTAGGCGCCACTCCCCAAGTGGGAAAACATTTATTTTTTTTATTTCCCACCCTTTTGACCATATTCACCCATTATAAAAGCCTCACCTCACCATCTCATATCCCACTTCAACAACCCCAATCACACACGAAGAGCATACAACCCCTTCCTTTCTCTTTTCATCCTTTACCGTCTCTTTCCCTACTTTCTTTCTTTTTTTCTTGATTGGGACAATCAAGTCCTAAGTTTGGTGTTGGAGCAAAACCTTATTTTGCTTGTTCTTTCTTGCAACTCCATTTCACTTTCAAACACACTCTCTCAAACTCATGGCACCACCAAAAAGCTCAACCTCAAAGAAAAGAAAAGTCAAGGAACTAACCTCTGGGTCCTCAAGCTCCTTCAATGACTACAAGTTCCTCTCCGCATTCAACCAAAACCAATTCTATGGTTGGGTGAGTGAGAGGGAGATCATTCCAGAAGTTGGGTTCCAATTAGGGAGGAACGAGCACATTGAAATCAACATTGAGATCAACAATGGAGGTTGGTCACTTCTATACAACCCACCAAGAAAAATGGTAGAGAGTTTGGTGAGGGAATTCTATGCCAACGCAGTGCCTCAACCAGGGCAACACTATGGCTACATTAGCTTTGTAAGGGGGAAGTCCATTGACTACAGTCCCTCTAGCATAGAAAGGATGCTAATGGTGAAGAGGACAAGCTCCACTCGGAGCTATGAAGAAAGAATGAAGCAGCAAGACCCTGGGTTTGATGAGATCCTAAATGAGATTTGTGTGATACATGTGCATTGGATCAATGACAAGGATGGGGGTACCTAATCAATTGAGGAGAAGAGATTTGAGCCCCCAAGCTAGAGGGTGGTTAGAATTTGTGAGGAGGTCCCTAATCCCCACATCCAACACTTCAGAGGTGACCAAGGAGAGAGCTGTACTCATCTACAGCATCATGAAAGGAGAGAACATCAACGTGGGGGAGATGATTTCCAACAACATCAACAAAGTGCTGAAGAGCACCAGTGACAACACAAGGTTGGCATTCCACAGCATTATACAGAGGCTATGTGATGAGGCTGGAGTTGAAAAGATTATTGATGAAGTGCTTGTGAAGCAAGACAAGTTCATAACTTCTAAAAAGATGGCCAAGGTGGTAGCTGTGCACCCACTCTACAGGGCCAGAGAACGAAGAGCTCAGGCCCATGAACAACAACAACAACAAGAAGAAGAGGAGGCAGAAGATCAACCTCAATTCCTGGCACTTCAACCACCACCACAATATCAATATTAGCAATTTCCAGAGGGATTCAACTGGGAGCAACTGCAAGGAGATGTACACCAAATGAAGGGAGATCTACACCACTTGAAGGAAGATGTCAATCAACTCAAGAAAACTCAACAACAACAATAGAGCCAAGTCAACTACAACATCCAACAACTCCAAGGGAATTGGGAGCATATGAGGAAGGAGCAGCAAGAACAATTTGACTGGAGAGAGGTGCGAAGTGTACTGAACAAACTAGTAGAGCAAGGTAAATGGCAACAGAGGAACCTGGCTAAATTCAGACATCCCTATGATGCTAGAACCATATCCAGGAGGCAATATGGCATTAACACACAAGCGAAGCTAAATTACTTGTGTAACGTCGTGGCCGCTCTGAACCCAGGATACCCAACCTTCATGCAAGGAATGGAAGAACTAAGTGCAAGACAAGAAGAAATCCTAGCTAAACATAAGTAGGATGAAAGGAATTACATGAGGAGGGTAGGATTTTGGAAACCCAAGGATGCCAAAGCACAAGAAGGCTCCTCCAAACCAGATGAAGGTAGTTCTTCCCCCTCCAAGAAGAAGGACAAAGGGAAGGGGCCAATGAACTAAAGATGAAGCTGCTCAAGGTTGTTGAGTCCCATGGTTGACACTTTCCGATTTCTGAATTCTTGTTTAAGTTTTTGCTTTATTTACTTTTTGAATAAATAATCATGCTAGGGTAGTTGATGTTTTATGCGTAGTTTTTAATTCCTGTTTGAAGTCTTTATGAGTTCTTCTTTTCAAGAAAGAAAATGCCATGTATTTCAAGTCTTTATTCCAACAAAAAGAAAAAGTAGAGTTTGTCTCCATAAGAGTCACTGTGAGTTGTGCAAAAACAATGAGAAAGACCAAGGCCAAGATGGATTATGAAACAAACTAAGATATAAGTGACCAAGTGTAAGACCTTGAATGAACTAAAAAAGAAAATGAGTCATGGAAAAGCAACTAGTCCTAGAAGGTATAACTAGGGGAAGGTTAAGCGGTGTTCCTTGAATATCCATAGAACCAAGAGGTAGTAGGTAATAAAGACCCAAGGCTCTGAGCATCAACTACTGGGATAGAAAAAGAAACATTAAAAAGCTCAAAAAGAATAAAAAAAATCTTAGTAGATGCTTGTGGTGAAGATGTGTCAAGAAAAGACCTGGGCAAGTAAATTCTTAAGGGTGTTTCAACACCTAGTACCCTAAAACCAATTGGTTTGGGAGTGCTAATTGAAAGCTTAATTAAAGGGTTGTCTTGAGATAAAACACTTAGAGTCGTGGTCAAGAAAGCAAAGCAACCCTTACTACCTTAAGGTGACAACCAATAGAAAGGACCCCTAAAGCCTATACCTGAAAGAACCCTTAAGGATCTAAGAGTTTTTCATGACATTATAACATTCATGCATGTGTCGAACACTTAGCCTTACTCTTAGTTGTATTGCAATCACTCAAAGCCAAGGCCTCAAGTTATAAAGGTTTACTAACATTGATTTGCTTGGGACAAGCAAAACTTAAGTTTGGTGTTGTGATGACTTGCATCATCTACCCTTCTTTCTTGCATAAAGAAGACCATAAAAGAGCATAAATCTCATTTGATCAGTACAATTCATGCATTATTTGATGAATATTATGGTACACTACTTTGAGATGAGTTGTGCTGAATTTCAGGTGAGAAAAGCATCAAAAATGGGGTAGAAGACAAACAAGAAGCTGGGCGTGTGAAACTGGCGTGACACTTGAAGCAAACGCCACAAAAATGCACTAGCGTGGCACACCAGGAGCTGGGCATGGCACGCCAGTACTAAAGTCTAGAAAAGAGATTCAAAGCATGCATATGGGCGTGGCACGCCAGAGACTGGGCGTGGCACGCTGGCACAAAATTCCAGAGAGCTAGAATGGAGAACACAAAAGGGGCGTGGCATGCCTGACTTATCAACCACTATGGGCATGCCACTTGAGCAAAGGGGCGTGGCACGCCAACTCTCCATCCCAAGAAGAACCTTCACTACGGTGTGCCACTTGGAGTCGAAGGCGTGGCACGCCAGTCCCAAGATGTCACTTGGGTGTGCCACTTGAGAACCCAGGCGTGGCATGCCAAGCTTGAAGAGTTCACAAAACCATGGACGTGCCACTTGAGCAGCATGGCATGGCATGCTGGTACAACAATCCAGAGAAGGGGCTGAAGGCAATTGAAGACTGGGCGTGCCACTTGAGCAACCAGGCATGGCACGCCAATGTACAAAGGACCAAAAGCAAGGACTGGGCGTGCCACTTGGTATCGAAGGCGTGGCACGCCAACCTTAGCATTTCACTATGGCGTGCCACTTGAAGGCTGAGGCGTGGCACGCCAACTACTGGAACCAAGACAAGATCATGGGTGTGGCATGCCAGCCTTTAGGCGTGGCACGCTGGTATAAGTTTCCAGAGAGGATGAAGGAGGCCAATTACATGGGGCGTGCCACTTGGTATCGAAGGCGTGGCACGCCATTCACCATTCTTCACTTAGGCGTGCCACTTGAGTAGCCAGGCGTGGCACACCATTGTCATTCAGAAGAGAAGCATTGGGGCATGCCACTTGAGTTCGTGGCGTGGCACGCCAAACAAAGCAACCATTCACTCACAAGAGGGGCGTGGCACGCCAGACCCTGGGCGTGCCACGCTAGTTCAACTTTCCAGAGAAGCCTAGCCAAGCATAAAGCAAGGGCGTGGCACGCCAGACCTTGGGCGTGGCACGCCAGTACAGGTTTCCAGAGGCAAAGAGAAGTGAGAGAGGCAAGGGGCGTGCCACTTGAGTTTGAAGGCGTGGCACGCCAACACAAGAAATCCACTATGGCGTGCCACTTGAGCTCGAAGGCGTGGCACGCCAAGGTTGAAAGAGGAACCAGCGTGCCACTTGAAGGATTAGGCGTGACACGCCAAGCTGGAAATGAAGAGCACGTGACACACCCAAGGCACGCCAGCCACACGCCAGCTGAGAAGTCATGCTTATTGATTGTTTTCTTTTCCCTCCAAAATGTAATTTTCCTTTTTCACTTTTGTAATTTTTTTATTTTACAAGGAGTAGTATAAATACTTCCAAGGAGTACGGAAGAAGGGGGTTAAGCAGTCAGTTTTAGATCCACTTTTACACTTCACTTTAGAGTACCTTTTGAGCTATGAGTAGCTAACTTCCCTTTCATTGAGAGAGGGAGCTCTGTTGTACTTGATGGATGAATGATAGTGAAATCCTTCTTCTCTTCATCTTCTCTTTGATTAGCTAGAAGGAATTTCGTTCTTAATGCTTAGTGTTCAATTATCTTGGGAAAGAGATTGAATACAATTGGGTTTCATGGGAACCTTGGGAAAGGAAACATGAAACCATGCTTGAAATCCCTTCTCACACTAGAGTAGAATTTGGGTTTTAGTGTTTGGATATGTGACATATAATCCTCCCTCTACATGGACCTATGATGGTGTGTTGTATAATCAGGGACCAAGCATATCTCTCTTCATGAGCAATTAGACCAAGGAATTGACTGTTGATCAAGATCTGAGAGATTGAGTCACCAAGGGATTGGGGCTCAATCAATCATGATTGCCAAGAGGTTAATGAGTTGCATGATTGAAGAGGATATAAGCTAGATTTGATCCAAAGAGACAACATCTCCCAATCTCAATGAATTTCCGCATTCTTATCTATCCATTTCTTTATAGCTTAATTTTACATTCTGCAATTCCCCATTCCCATTTACATTCAAGTCATTTATGATTCTGGACTTTACGTTCTGCCATTTATATTTCTGCACTTTATTGCTTTTCTCTATATTCTAGTCATTTACATTTATGTCATTTACAATTCTGCACTCTATAATCCTATTGATCCGCTTAACTAATTCATCAATCGATTAAAACTGCTCGAATTTGCCAATCTCTGTGGATACGATCCCACTCCACTATGGGTTATTAATTGACGATAATTTTGGTGCGCTTGCCAAAAGGATTAATTCACCAATTTTGAATGGGGTGTGAATTCGACTCATCAAATCGCGAATCGGCAGTTGAACCGGTTGAACCGATTCAAGTTTGCCTGGTACCGTACGAGAAAAAGTGAAAACAGTCAAAAACCTTAGAAAAATATTAGAAGTCGGAAACAGGGCGTTAATTTTAAAGGTTTGGCCCGAAGATGGGTCAAACAGGCTAAAAACGATAACGGGTTGGACCGAGCCTAAGTTGGGCCCATGTCCAACATATATAAGGGTTCATTAATGAACCCTCACCTCATAAAACACACACACAATTCAGATTTGAGAGAAGGAATGAGAGGAAGAAGAGAACACTATTCATACCTCTCTTCTCTTCGCGATATCTCGAGCTACGGTGCTCCGATTTGCGTGCCGTCAGCGGTTACGCGTTCCTTGTGAAGAGATCTACAAAACACATCCAAGAAAGTGGTAAGGTAACCACGAAATCATCTCAGTTATTCTCTTCAAAATTTCGGGGATTTAGGGCTTTGGGTTAAATGAGTTTTTGTGATTTTGGATGTTTAGGGTTGCTCTAATCCTTGCTTAACTTTGGATTTGTGCTATCAAATCTGTTGGAAAAGGTAAGAGACATTAAATTCTTGTGATTTTTTGTTTATGTTGAACCCTAGGTTGATTTGGGGTGAATTATATGTATATAGCTTGATTATTGTGAGTTTGGGAGCTATTGGAACATATTGGTGCTTGTTGAAGTGGAATTGAAGCTTGGTTTGGAGTTGAGAGCTTGTTTGTGCTCATCTTGGGTTTTGGTGCATATAGGGAATCAACCAAGGTATGGTTTCGGTTTTCTCTATGTAGTATATAATATTCATGGACACTTAGGCTAGTGACCTATAGGATAGGTATGAATTATAATGGTTGATGAGTTGTGAATATTGATGTATGATGATTTATTGTGAATTGGTGATGATATGGTGATAATGATTGATTGTGTGAATTTGAAAAGTGAATTGTGATAAAATGTGTGATGTGGGAATTGATGAATTGGTAAAGTGGTTGGTAAATGTGAAAGAAGTTTGATTGGAATGTGTTATATGTGATATATTAATGTTGATGTTGGAGATGATGAGATGTGAATGGAAATATGGTAAACTTGGTTTAATTGTGAAATAAATTATGGATGTTGATGAAAAAGGCAGTTTGGAATGGTTTAATATGGTTTGGAATGGGTATGGTAAGAAATGGTGGTAAATGTGAACTTTGGTAAAAGTGGTATTTTGGTGAACTTTGTCTGATCATAGCTTTTGCCTCGGCTTTCGAAATTTATTGAAATTTATTTAGAATTAAAGATCTTTGAAAACCCTTTAAATCCATATAAGTTTGTGAATTTGAAATTTTGTAGAGGGAGTTATGATCATTCAAAGTTGGTGTTAAAAATCTGAAATTCTGCAAAGTTGCAGAATTTCAGGATTTTCTGATATGTGCGCACGCACAGCCTTGTGCGGAGGCACAACCCTATGAAGATTTTGATCTGTGCGGATGCACAGACCTGTGCGCACGCACAGACAGGGAAATTCGTTCTGTTTGCAGTGCTAGCACAGCTTGTGCGCGCACATATCTAAGGATGAATTGCAACCTGTGCGTCTGCACACACCTGTGCGCGCGCACATGTTAGGAAGGCCAGTCTGTTGGGGGTGCTGGCACAGGTTGTGCGAGTGAACAGATCTTGTAAATTTTGTCACCTGTACATATGCACATCCCTGTGCGTACGCACACATTTTAAAACTCTTTAGAGCGTGCGGACGCACACCCCTGTATGGCCACACATGCCCTATTTCTCAAAATTTTCCTTGTTTTTAACTATTCTACCTTCCCAACAAGGTTGCAAGTTTTTCTAACACCATTTTAGGACTCTTGGGCCTAGTTTTGAAATATTTAGAACATGGGAAATAATTTAATGGCTTTAAATTAAATTAATTGGAAAACTTAATAGATGGAGGCCTAGGTTTCGGATTTTTGGGGATGGCTTGATGGTATGTGAAGAATGGTTGATGTATGAGATGAGAATTGAGGAACTGTTGGGTTCAAAATAGACATGTAAATTGGCAGTGATTGAGATGAGTCGAGGACTCGAAGGAGTGATGAGGAATCACTGATGTATTGAAAATGATTTCTGAAAAACCACTGAACTACTGTTTTATATTGAGATTATGAGACGCTATGCGCCCGACAGGGGCTTGTGGTTGGATCCCGCCTGTCGAGGTAGTGGCGACGGCAAAAGGGTGGTGGTTTGTCCCACTTGCGTTTAGATGCAAGGTCGGTGGCAAGAGTATCCCGCTCGCATCCCTTCGGATCATCAGAGTGTGCAGGCACAAAATCCTGGACAGTGATCTGAGCACTATATCTCGAGGGATTCCCAATAATGATTCCGAAGGGTGACATCTCCATGGAGATGTGTCGGATTGGCAGTTGAATATCATAGCCAATAGGACAGGCATTCATCATGTGCATTTTCTATCTATTTGTTTGCTTTGACTACTTGAAATGGCTCAACTATTTGTATAACATGCTTATTTGCTATTTGAATTACTTGCCATATGTGATTCTACTTGTGATTTACTTGCCTTGTATATAATTGTGATTTCTGCGGGGATTGAAGAGGTTCGGAAGGCGGTGGCGATGGGATCGCATGGAGGATCGGTTGGCGAAGGCTGTGTGGCAGCGGTGTTGGTTAGAATAGAAATCCCCTAAGATAGATTATCCAGTTTATCTATACTAAGGTTTATGTTTTGCTTAACTATTTTTAGTATGCCTTAAGTTTGAATCTTGTGATGGATATGGAGCTTAGGATTGCCTTTGTCATCCCAGGGTCTTATATCCTACATCACTGGGTAGTGTTACCATACTAAGAACCTCCGGTTCTCATACCATATTTCTGTTGTATTTTTTAGATGCAGGTCGTAACCCACCTCGGTGAGTTATCCGGTTGGTGACAGAAGCGGAGGATTTGGATACTTCTTTTGAGTCCTTTTGATTTATTTTGTATATGTCTCTCACTTTTGTCTTGTTTTGCCTAGAGGCATGTATTTGAGAAAACAAAATTTGTATAAGCTGTTTTACTGTCAGATTTCTGTTGGTCTGTATATGGCTAGCCGCCTTAAACTCCGCGAGCCATGGCTAGATTTTTATGATAACTATACTATTATATTCTGATATATCTTATTGGTATCTTGTGCCTTAAGTTAGTAGCTTTGTTAGTACGCTTTGTGCTTTTGAAATCCTGTTTTGAGCTGCATCCTTCAACGGGCTTCTAGATTATACTATTCTTTCTATATATATTATATTTATGAGCTTAGAACTGTCGTACTCTCTGATAAACCTTTGTTTTACGACGTGAGGTGAAGCTTAGGCTAATTAGGGTGTTACATTTAGTGGTATCAGAGCGGTTCGTCCTCGTGAGCCTGAGGGATAGACCGATTGTGCTTCATTGCATACTCTGTGTGTGTCTTTTCTTTGATGCTATTAGGTTATCTGTTTGATATTGCATAGCATGCTTGTTTGTGAGTGCCTATTTGGGATAATTGAAGCACTAGGCTTTTGATATTGAGACTGATCACCTTGATATCGATTGTTTGGTGCAGACAAGAACCCTACATGGCTACTCGCGGCCGAGGTCGAACACGTACACGAGAATGTAGGAACGAGCAACCAACTGATAACTATGCCGAATTCATAGTGGCTATGGCTAATCTGGCAAACACCATGGAGGCTAACGCTGCTGTGACTCTGCAAGCTGTGCAGAGGTTGGGCCAACGGCCGGAAATGGAAACGAAAACGGGAATGGTGAAAGGAATGCTCACGACAATGCTGAGGGAAACGGTGATAGCACGGGAGGTATTCCGATGACCTTGGCGATGTTCCTCAAGGTTCACCCGCCAACTTTCCAAGGATCAACTAATCCTACTGAAGCAGACAACTGGTTCCAGGCCATGGAGCGTGCCTTACAGGCGCAGTATGTTCCGGATAATCAATATGTCGAGTTTTCCGCTTACCGGCTTGTGGGAAAAGCCCAGCATTGGTGGCAAGTAGAGTGCCGCTTACTACAGTTCCGGAATGCAGATGTTCCTTGGGATGTATTTCAGACAGCCTTTTACAAGAAGTACTTCCCTGAGTCTGCAAGGGAAGCAAAGGAGATGGAACTGATGCGGCTGAAGCAGGGTTCCATCTGATTATACAACCAAGTTTGGGAGCGCTTGATGCCAGGGCATTTTGGCTAGTTTCACTAACCTTTTCTTTACTGTTTTAGGGTAGTTTCATGGATTTTCTTAGGAAATAAGCAAGTTGATGCACGGAAAACTTGTCTCGTAACAAATTTCCTTCGGCAAGTGTACCGAATTTCGTCGTCAAGTAAAAACTCACGATAGAGTGAGGTCGAATCCCACAGAGATTGATTGATCAAGCAACCTTAATTAGAGGAATGTTCTAGTTGAGCGAATCAGAATTTGAGTTGAGAATTACAGAAAATAAAATGGCGGGAAAGTAAATAACAGAAAAAGTAAATGCTAGAAATAAAGAGCTGAAAGTAAATGACGAAAAGTAAATTGCAGAATTGTAAATGGGGATGGGGTAATTGCTCATAAAAGTAAATGACAGAAACTAAAGAGAATGGGTAAGATCAGAAATGGGGAGTTCATTGGGCTCAGGAGATGTTGCATTCTCCGGATCAATTTCATTTTCATCTCTTCCTCAATCAATGCATTCATTGATCTCCTTGGTAATCTTAAGTGATCGAATTACCTTAAGATTGGGAGATCACTTAAGATTGCCAAGGAGATCAATGAATGCATTGATTGAGGAAGAGATGAAAATGAAATTGATCCGGAGAATGCAACATCTCCTGAGCCCAATGAACTCCCCATTTCTGATTTTACCCATTCTCTTTAGTTTCTGTCATTTACTTTTATGAGCAATTACCCCATCCCCATTTACAATTCTGCAATTTACTTTCCGTCATTTACTTTCAGCTCTTTATTTCTAGCATTTACTTTTTCTGTTATTTACTTTCCCGCCATTTTATTTTCTGCAATTCTCAACTCAAATTTTGATTCGCTCAACTAGAATATTCCTCTAATTAAGGTTGCTTGATCAATCAATCTCTGTGGGATTCGACCTCACTCTATCGTGAGTTTTTACTTGACGACGAAATTCGGTACACTTGCCGAAGGAAATTTGTTACGAGACAAGTTTTCCGTGCATCAAGTTTATGGTGCCGTTGCCGGGGATTAATTATGATTAACAAACTATTGATTGGTTGATTACCTAGATTAGACATTTTTTTTGTTTTGCTTTATTCATGTAATTGCTTTAGTTCTTTACTTTCTATGCCCTCTAACTGTTTGTGTTAATGCCTCACCAAGATGCCCCTGTTCGTGACAGCTCTGGCTCTTGGTGATTTTGTTATTAATACAACAGTTCTTTTACTCAGCTTCTTTCCAAATAAAATTGGCATATGATCACATTCTAAGTTTGGTGTTGCCCTGCAACAATCTGTTTTTAATCTTTCTGGATACTTGCATCAATTCCAAGAGAAAGTGTCACACTAAGTTTGGTGTGCCACTTATTTTTTCTATGCAATGTATCCAGCAACACCACTTGTTTGTACAATCATAATGCCTTTGCTTTTTTGGCCTACAGTGTTATCCTTAATTTTTGCTTGCTTAACCGCATACATCACTTACAATTCAGTATGTAAGACGTTCATGATCCATCATAGACCCCACCACCACTGTTTTATTTGCTGCTTGAAGACAAGCAATTAGTCTAAATTGGTGTGGGAAGGGAGAAAAGTAGGAGAAAAAGGGCAACAACAATGAAGATGAACTACAAGGTGGTAAAGTTCCTTTTTTCTCTTACTTATTTCCAGTACATTCAATTGCATGATTGTCTTCTAATTTCTTTGTATGTATGTGTGCTTGCTCCTCATGAATAAGCATAGTTTGATTCTTGAATTACAATATGTTTCTGTGACATTATGATTGCCATCTTGAATTTTTGTGAGTCCAAAGCAATGAAGTTTCATGATCATAAACAAACAAGGTCATTTAAGAAGAAGTTGGCATGAGCATATAAGTATTGGGAAGCTAGCATGACTATTGTTGCTCAATTGCATTTGAATTTATTTAATTGAAGTTTTCATCTAGGACATTTTATGAAATTTTTGAAATCATGAAAACCTTGAAAAAGCAATTGCAAATAAGGCAAGAAAAGAAAAGAGAGAGAATGAGAAAGTTGAAGGCTCTGAGTAACAATGACAATTCAATTGTTAAGTGCTTGTGGTGTTTATGTATCAAGCAAAAAGCTTGAAAACAAAATATTTAGAGTTAAGGCTAGGCTCAAGCGCAAAAGCACTCCCTAAAAGCTCAAGGCTCTGAGTATCAATGATTAGAGAATCAAGAAGACAAGAAAACAAAATGAGCTAAAAGAGTCCTCTGATTAAATGCTTGTGGTGCTTATGTATCAAGTGGTAATACTTGAAAACAAAGCATTTAGAGTCGTAGCTTTCAAATCATGGTGCAAAGCACCTGAGAAGATAAGATAAAAAGAGAATGACAAGCTTGTTCAAGGAGGAAACATACAGAAAAGATTTCATAAAATGAGCTAGATAGAGGCATCAATCATCTGAATTTCTTTTGTGATTGTTGCATGCATAGAAAGCTAGCTAACCATGAACATTACACTGCTACTCTTTTTACCTTGGATGTCAAACCTTATTGCATGAATCTCTTCTTGCCTGGGGACAAGCAAGCTTTAAGTTTGGTGTTGTGATGCCAGGGCATCATGCCCTATTTTTCTATGCTTTTTTAGTAGATTTTAATTCAGTTTTCATACAATTTCTGCTGATAAAGGAGCAAAAGCATGATAAATCTCTGCATAAAACAAAATCCCAAGCATAGGTGAATTTTAGTTAATATACATGGTAAATATGATGAAATAGATCACACTAAGTGAAAGTATGATTTTGAGCATTAGTAGCACACTTAGTATAGTAAAGTTTATCTTGTATGTTACTTTGATACACTTTGTTTGCTTGATTTCAGACCAAAAGAAGCAGAGAAGAGCCATGTTAGTGGCTACGTTAGCGCCACTAACGTGGCCATTAAAGCGGAAGGAAGGAAAGCTTGAAAAGCTAGTGAGAACGTTAACGCCACTAACGTTAGCAAAGGGCAAGAAGACCCACGTTAGCGACCCCGTTAGCATCACTAACGTGGGCACTAACGTGGAAGAAAAGAGAAGCTCCAACATTAGTGAGAAAGTTAATGGCATTAACTTTGAAGAAGGAAAGAGAAACGCCAACGTTAGTGGTAAAGGTGAGTGCCACTAACGTTTGCGAAGGCTAGAAGACTCACGTTAGCTTCCACGTTAGTTACATTAACGTGGGGACTAACGTGGAAGGAAAGGGAAACGCCAACGTTAGTGAAAAAGGTGAGTGCCACTAATGTTGGCGAAGCAAAGGAAGACCCACATTAATGTCCACGTTAGTGTAGTTAACGTGGACATTAACGTAGGCAAAAATCTCACCCGGCAGCCTGACTATGCCTTCTTCAAACAAGAATAACCTGAGCCACAAAGCTCCAAATGAGGTGATTCCAGTGGCATTGGAAAGTAGGATTCCAGAGCTATCCAAGAATATATGGCACTACATGGTGGATACAAAATTTGAGGGAGAAAACCTGCCCCGAAAGTGCAAAGATGAACATGGTATCAACCTGTAGTAAGGCCAGCTGACCTCTTCACCTTCCAAGAAGTATAACTCGAGTTGTAGAGCTCCAAATGATGCGCTTCCAAAGGCTTTGGAAAGTAGACATCCAGGGCTTTCCAACAATATATAATAGTATGGGGTGGACATTAAGTTGAGCTTCAGAAACCGGCAATTTTCAGCCCCTGATCGCGGACGTTATTGGCACTCACGTTTGCCAATAACGCCAGCCACTATGCCAGCAACCCTGTCCCCTTCAAAGGAGCATAACTTGAGTTACCGAGGTCCAATTGAGGTGATTTTAGTTGCGTTAGAAAGCTGACATTCAGAGCTTTCCAACAATATATAATACTCTATAGTGGGCATGAAATTTGAGCACAAACCAGAGACATCTTTTAAGCCCCAAAACACCAACTCGGAAGCAAGTGTGACGTTAGCCACACTAACTTTAGCACTAACACCACACTTGTAGCGTTAGTATGGCTAACGGCAGCAACAATGCCAAGTCATCTTGGACCTCAATTTGATTCACTTCTCTCTCAAGTCCACTTCAAAGTTCAAGCAAGCAAGCCCACAAGTGTCAACCAATCAAGGCCACAAGAAGCATCTAGAATAGAAAATTTCATTTCATTGTAATTTGCTTTTAATTTCATTTTGTAATTTAGGAGAGCCTATATAAAGGCCTTAGCTTTTACTTTGAAGATATACTGGAACGGAAAATTGAAGGAAGGGGGAGAGAGTGAAGACCAATTCGAACTTCTGTGAATTGGCACACTCCAAGGGGAGTGGGTTTTCGGACCCATCCCCTCCCACACTCTTCTTCCTTTTCTCTTCTTTTCTTCCGTAGGAGTAGTTTCGTTTTCTTTGTACTTTTCATTTATGAATTTTAAAGTTTCAATTTTAGTTTTAATCTTCATCTTTACTTTTCTGCACTTTCTTTCTTTTCTATCTTGGTAGAGCAATGATCAACTAACTCTTTTCATTGGGTTAGGGAGCTCTGTTGTAATTTGATGGATCAATATTAGTTTTGATTATTCTTTTCTATCTTTTCTCTTAATTTTACTAGAAAGCTTTCAATCTTCATCCAATTGGGTAGTTATCTTGGAAAAGAAGCTATTCATACTTGGATCTCTTCTAAACCTTGGAAGAGGAATGAAGAGATCATGCTAGAAATGCTTTCTCATGTTGGACCAAATTGGGGTTGGATGGGTATGTGACTATAACCCTACCAACACTTGATTTGGGAAAGCATATGGTATAATCAGTGACCATACTTCATCTCTTCTCATGAGTAATTGACCAAGGAATTGGCTATTGTTCAAGATTTGAGAGATTGAATTACAAGTAATTGTAATTCGATCACTTAAGATTGCCAAGGAGATCAATGAACGCATTGATTGAGGAAGAGATGAGAATGAACTTGATCCGGAGGATTGCAATATCTCTTGATCCCAATGTTCAATTTATTTTTAGTTCTTACATTTACTTTTCTTGCCATTTTACTTTTCTGCACTTTATTGCTTTCTTTACTTTTATGCCATTTACATTTCCTTGTTGCTTATCACTCCAATCTGATTCGTCTAACTAGGATAATCAATTAACCATTGATTGCTTAATTCGTTAATCTCTGTGGGATTCGACCTCACTCTTTTGTGAGTTATTACTTGACGACAATTTGGTATACTTGCCAAAGGGGAATTTGTTGAGAGACAAGTTTCCGCGTGCTATCAAGTTTATTACCCTAACAACACTTGATTTGGGAAAGCAAGAGAAAGCATTTCTAGCATGATCTCTTCATTCCTCTTCCAAGGTTCAGAAGAGATCCAAGTATGAATAGCTTCTTTTCCAAGATAACTACCCAATTGGATGAAGATTGAAAGCTTTCTAGTAAAATCAAGAGAAAAGATAGAAGAAGAATAATCAAAACCAATATTGATCCATCAAATTACAACAGAGCTCCCTAACCCAATGAAAAGAGTTAGTTGATCATTGCTCTACCAAGATAGAAAAGAAAGAAAGTGCAGAAAAGTAAAGATGAAGATTAAAACTAAAATTGAAACTTCAAAATTCATAAATGAAAAGTACAAAGAAAATGAAACTACTCCTAAGGAAGAAAAGAAGAGAAAAGGAAGAAGAGTGTGGGTGGGGAGGGGTCCGAAAACCCACTCCCCTTGGAGTGTGCCAATTCACAGAAGTTTGAATTGGTCTTCAGTCTCTCCCCCTTCCTTCAATTTTCCGTTCCAGTATATCTTCAAAGTAAAAGCTAAGGCCTTTATATAGGCTCTCCTAAATTACAAAATGAAATTAAAAGCAAATTACAATGAAATGGAAATTTCTATTCTAGATGCTTCTTGTGGCCTTGATTGGTTGACACTTGTGGGCTTGCTTGCTTGAGCTTTGAAGTGGACTTGAGAGAGAAGTGAATCAAATTGAGGTCCAAGATGACTTGGCGTTGTTGCTGCCATTAGCCATACTAACGCTACAAGTGTGGCGTTAGTGCTAAAGTTAGTGTGGCTAACGTCACACCTGCTACCCAGTTGGTGTTTTGGGGCTTAAAAGATGCCTCTGGTTTGTGCTCGAATTTCATGCCCACTATAAATTATTATATATCGTTGGAAATCTCGGAATGTCAGCTTTCTAACGCAACTGAAATCACCTCAATTGGACCTTGGTAACTCAAGTTATGCTCCTATGAAGGGGACAGGGTTGCTGGCATAGTGGCTGGCGTTATTGGCAAACGTGAGTGCCAATAATGTCCGCGATCAGGGGCTGAAAATTGCCAGTTTCTGAAGCTCAAATTAATGTCCACCCTATACTATTATATATTTTTGGAAAGCCCTGGATGTCTACTTTCCAAAGCCTTTGGAAGCGCATCATTTGGAGCTCTACAACTCGAGTTATATTTCTTGGAAGGTGAAGAGGTCAGCTGGCCTTACTACAGGTTGATACCATGTTCATCTTTGCACTTTCGGGGCAGATTTTCTCCCTCAAATTTAGTATCCACCATGTAGTGCCATATATACTTAGAAAGCTCTGGAATCCTACTTTCCAATCCCACTGGAATAACCTCATTTGGAGCTTTGTGGCTCATGTTATTCTTGTTTGAAGAAGACATGGTCAGGCTGCCGGGTGAGATTTTTGCCTACATTAATGTCCACATTAACTACACTAACATGGCCATTAACGTGGGTCTTCCTTTGGTTCGCCAACGTTAGTGGCACTCACCTTTTCCACTAACGTTGGCGTTTCCCTTTCCTTCCACGTTAGTCCCCACGTTAATGTAACTAACGTGGAAGCTAACGTGAGTCTTCTAGCCTTCGCAAACGTTAGTGGCACTCACCTTTACCACTAACGTTGGCGTTTCCCTTTCCTTCTTCAAAATTAATGCCATTAACTTTCTCACTAACGTTTGGGCTTCTCTTTTCTTCCACGTTAGTGCCCACGTTAGTGAAGCTAACGGGGTCGCTAACGTGGGTCTTCTTGCCCTTTGCTAACGTTAGTGGCGTTAACGTTCTCACTAGCTTTCCAAGCTTTCCTTCCTTCCACATTAATGGCCACGTTAGTGGCGCTAACGTAGCCACTAACGTGGCTCTTCTCTGCTTCTTTTGGTCTGAAATCAAGCAAACAAAGTGTATCAAAGTAACATACAAGATAAACTTTACTATACTAAGTGTGCTACTAATGCTCAAAATCATACTTTCACTTAGTGTGATCTATTTCATCATATTTACCATGTATATTAACTAAAATTCACCTATTCTTGGGATTTTGTTTCATGCAGAGATTTATCATACTTTTGCTCCTTTATCAGCAGAAATTGTTTGAAAACTGAATTAAAATCTACTGAAAAAGAATAGAAAAACAGGCCATGATGCCCCGGCATCACAAGTTTTGGGCAGAATTTCACTTACATCTTGATTTAAGCATACATTGTGCACTTTATATGATTTCATGAGAATTTTGCAGGAATTAGATGACAAATTGGATGATACATGTCTCATGATGTGGATTAGAACTTTGATGCACTTTATTGCTTGATTTCAGGACAAAGGAAGCAAGAAAGAGCCACGTTAGCAGCCACGTTAGTCTAACTAACGTGACCACCAACGTGGAATGGGAGCTAGCTTGCAACGTTAATGAGAAAAGTAATCGCCAATAACGTCCTCCAAAGCCATCATAGCCCACGTTAAGAGTCACGTTAACTAAGTTAACGTGAACTCTAATGTGGAAGAAAGAAATAAGGCCAACGTTAGTGACACTCACCTTTGTCACCAACGTTAGACCAAGCTCATAAGTGGCCACGTTAAGAGCCACGTTAACTCAGTTAACGTGGACTCTAACGTTGGGAAGCAAAAGAGAAGCCAACATTAGTGACACTCACCTTTGTCACTAACGTTGGCCAAGCTACAATGAGCCACGTTAGTTGCCACGTTAACTTAGTTAACGTGGAAGCTAACGTGGAGAAAGCAAACAATCGCCAACGTTAGTGACACTCACCTTTGTCACTAACGTTGGAATGAGCCATAATGAGCCACTATGAGCCACGTTAACTTAGTTAACGTGGAAGCTAACGTTGAGGATAGGATGATGAGCCAACGTTAGTGATACTCACTTTTGTCACTAACGTTGAAGATGGCTATCATTACCACGTTAGAAGCCACGTTAACTTAGTTAACGTGGACTCTAACGTGGGAAGTAGGGGCACCTTGGAACGTTAGTGACAAAGGTAAGTGTCACTAACATTCTCGAAGAATTGGCAAGCCTACATTAAGAGCCACGTTAACTAAGTTAACGTGAACTCTAACGTAGGGAGGGAGGACTCTCAACGTTATTGGAAAAGGTGAGTCCCAATAACATGTGCGAAGGACCAAGAGGCAACGTTAGTGGTCACGTTGGTAACACTAACGTTGAAGTTAACTTGGATCATCACTGGGAGAGGAACGTTAGTGAAAAAGGTGATTGTCACTAACGTTCTCGAACCCACACTCTCACTTAACGTTAACGTCACTAACGTCCTGAGCTAAAGACCCTTCCTACTTCACACTTTCTCTCTGCAAGTAAAGCTAAGCCCACTGCAGAAGATAACTGCTTCAAACTCAAGATCCAAGGGCCCATATCCAAGACTTGAAGAATCAACTAGAAGATCAGAATTTACCAAAAAAAAAAAAAACTAGAAGATCAGAAGAGTAGTATATATAGGGGTAGTTTTGAATTAGGAAATAGCTTTTGGGGGGGATAGGAAATTGAGAACTACTCTATGTATAATTAACTTTCTCTGCACTTCTAGTTCTAGTTTTCATGATGTATTCTCCATCTTTGTTTTCCATTTCCAGAGCTATGAACAACTAAACCCCTTTCATTGGGTTAGGGAGCTCTGTTGTAATTTGATGGATCAATACTAATTTTCATTACTCTTCTTCTATCTTTTCTCTTGATTTTACTAGAAAGCTTTCAATCTTCATCCAATTGGGTAGTTATCTTGGAAAAGAAGCTATTCATACTTGGATCTCTTATGAACCTTGGAAGAGGAATGAAGAGATCATGCTAGAAATGCTTTCTCATGTTGGACCAAATTGGGTTTGGTTGGGTTTGGTGACTATAATCCTACCAACACTTGATTTGGAAATGCATGTGGTATAATCAGTGACCATACTTCATCTCTTCTCATGAGCAATTGACCAAGGAATTGGCTATTGATCAAGATTTGAGAGATTGAATTACCAAGGAATTAGAATTCGATCACTTAAGATTGCCAAGGAGATCAATGAATGCATTGATTGAGGAAGAGATGAAAATGAACTTAATCCGGAGAATGCAACATCTCCTAAGCCCAATGAATCCCCATTTCTGATCTTACCCATTCTCTTTAATTTCTGCAATTTACTTTCATGAGCATCTTCCCCATTCCCATTTACGATTCTGCAATTTACTTTCCGTCATTTACTTTCAGCTCTTTACTTCCAGCATTTACATTTTCTGCTATTTACTTTCCCGCCATTTAATTTCCTGCAACTCTCAAACCAAATTCTGCTTCGCTCAACTAGAACATTCCTCTAATTAAAGTTGCTTGACCAATCAATCCCTGTGGGATTCGACCTCACTCTATTATGAGTTTTTACTTGACGACAACTCGGTATACTTGCCGAAGGAAAATTGTTGAGAGACAAGTTTCCGTGCTATCAAGTTTATGGCGCCGTTGCCGGGGATTGATTTTGTATCAACAATGACTAAATTGGAGGATAACTAGATTGAGCATTTTTCTTTTGTTTGATTTAAATTTCTGTTTGAGTTAATTACTTTCAGTTTTAGTTATTTTCCTCCCTTCCTCCCTAATCCTTTTTTTAGTTATTTACCATTCAGTTCACTAACCCACTAACTGTTTGATATATTGCATCACTCACACTAACAGCAATTTTAACAAGAGTACTTTCTGCATCTATTTCCTTGCTTGTGCCTTGTTGGTTGTATGACAGGGACAAGAAGCGGGGCTTCAACTTCCTATGATTCTGAACCTGAGAGGACCTTCCTTAGATTAAGGAGGGAAGCAAGAGGAAAGAGAGTAGTTGGTGCTGAGGAAGAGGAGGAGTACTTTGAATCGGACATAGATGAAAACATGGAGAACCATCATGAAGAAGAGGCTCACAACCATGGCAGAGAAGGTCCAGTGCATCAAGCTGGACAAGAGAGAAGAGTTCTGGGTACTTACATCAACCCAAACCCAGGAAACTGTGGAAGCAGCATCCAAAGGCCAACCATACATGCCAACAACTTTAAACTAAAGCCACAACTCATCACCCTTGTTCAGAACAATTGTTCATTCGGAGGAGGTGTTCAAGAAGACCCCAATCAACATCTAACCACCTTCTTAAGGATATGTGATACTGTGAAGTCTAATGGTGTTCATCCTAACACCTATAGACTACTTCTGTTCCCTTTCTCACTTAAGGACAAGGCATTTAAATGGCTGGAATCCTTCCCAAAGGAGAGTTTAGCAACCTAGGAAGATGTGGTGAACAAATTCTTGGAAAGATTCTATCCTGCTCAACGGATCAACAGGCTGAGAGCTGAGGTGCAAACATTCAGGCAGCAGGATGGTGAGACTCTATATGAAGCATGGGAGAGGTTTAAGGACCTGACAAGAAGGTATCCACCAGATATGTTCAATGAATGGGTGCAACTACACATTTTCTATGAAGGCCTCTCTTATAAATCAAAGAAGGCAGTAGACCATTCATCCGGGGGATCTCTGAACAAGAAAAAGACCATTGAAGAAGCCATAGATGTCATTGAGACTGTAGCGGAGAATGACTACTTCTATGCTTCTGAAAGAGGCAACACTAGAGGAGTAATGGAGCTAAACAATGTGGATGCACTACTGGCCCAAAAAAAGCTTATTACCAAGCAGCTGGCTGACCTCACCAAGAAGATGGAGAGGAACCAAGTGGCAGCAATCACCACCTCATCAGCAACCCAAGAGGGAGTGAATGCTGAGGCAGAGGAGGAGCAAGAACAAGCCAACTACATTGGAAACTCACCTAGGCAAACCCATGATCCTTACTCCAAAATGTACAACCCTGGTTGGAGGAATCACCCAAACTTTGGGTGGGGAAATCAACAAGATCAAAGCCAAGATCAGAGACGTCACAACCCCAACAACCATGCAGCTCACCAACATTCCACACAGAGATCATATCAACACCACCCTAACAACACCTCTCCACATCCATACCAAAACCAAAAGGACCCAACTCACCCATCCACTCTCAACTCACCATCATCTGAAGATAGACTCTCCAAAATTGAGACTCTGCTTGAGGGCATATGCAAAGAGATTCAAGATAATAAGGTATTCAAAGAGGAGGTACGAGCTAGTATCAAGAAACAGAGAGACACCATCAAGAGGCTGGAATTTCAAGTGGGATATTTATCTGAAAAGATTCCCAAACCTACTGATAGCTTCCCAAGTGATAAGGAGACTGAGGAAAAGCAAAACAAGCCATTAGAACAACTTGGAGAGACATCAGCAGAGAAACAGGAAAAGGATCACCAAGAACCCAAAATTTCACAAAAAGAGCTTACACAGAAGGAGCTGCTGAAACTCTATGCACCTTTTCCCCAATTACTCAATGGTGCTGTAGAGAAGAGAATATACTCAAGGTTTCTTGACCTGTTTGCATCCCTCCATGTAAACATACCATTCATCAAGGCCCTCCAATAAATGCCCTCATATATTAAGTATATGAAGGAGCTGCTGACCAGGAAAAGCTCACTCAAGGAAGGACAAACAATAATGATGAATAAAGAGTGCAGTGCTCTCATTCAACCAGAGTTGCCTATAAAAAGAAAGGACCCAGGGAGTTTTCACATTCCCTGTGCCATAGGAGAAACAATGTTTGATAAAGCACTCTACGATTTGGGAGCAAGCATTAACTTAATGCCTTTATCCCTTATGAAAAGGCTGCAGATCAATGAGATAATACCCACAGATGTAGTTATTAGGCTGGCTGACAAAACTCAAAAACAAGCAGTAGGAGTGGTTGAAAATGTGTTGGTGAAGGTGGGAAAATACTTCCTTCCCACAGACTTTGTCATCTTGGACATGGAAGAAAGTCACACTCACCCAATCATATTGGGAAGACCGTTCTTAGCTACAGCCAGAGCACTCATAGATTTGGAGCGAGGGGAGCTAATTTTGAGGATCCATGATGAACAACTCCGCTTCAATATCTTCAAACTCTCACAAGAAACAGATCATAATGAGATACTGAGGGAAGAGGCAAGCACTGAAGCACAATCAACACCTCTGGGAAACCACTTGGTTGAAGAACAAGGCAATCAGCAGCTATCACAGCTCAAGGAAAATAAGGAGGAACCTAAACCACCAGAGTCATATGAGACCAGTAACAAAATTTCCTTAGAGGAGGAGGTCACAAAGAGCAAGGCAACATCAAAAGGGACAAAGAAGAAGGCACCAAGGAGGTGGAGGAACAAGAAGATCCCTACGGAGGACTTCTCTCCAGGGGATAAAGTAATCTCAGCTTACTTCCCAGATATTCCACCTCATCTCCTCACTATCCCATCTCAGTTACCTAAGGTCTTCACCATCAACAGAGTTCTTTCCTTAGAACATGTGGAGATCCTTGATGAAGCCAATGGATATAGGTCTACTGCAAGAGGGGAAGATCTGAAGCATTACCAACCACCATGACAAAGGCAAAACATCAAGCTAGTGACGCTAAAGAAGCGCTTCATGGGAGGCAACCCATGTTTTATATGCTTTTACATTAGTTAATAATGCAAGGTTCATGAATTTCAAATCAACTTGATATGCACTTGCATGAGTCATTGTGTACAACATATAGTGAGGAACAAGTTTGGTGTTCAAGGCACACTAAGAGGACATACATGTAACCCACATAATGTCACTCTTAGGGGCCTTGAACAAATCTTTTACATCACATGGCACCAAACTAAGTTTGGTGTTGCAAATGTTGCACACATGGATGTTGAGTTAGTCAGTTGGTTTGCTCTAATGAATGGCACTTAGTTAGTTAAAACAAAAACTTTAAAAATTAGTTATTCTTTTAATTTTGCCGCCACTTTCCACACATTTTTTTAATCACATTTCTTGTATTTTGTAGGAGAGAAGAAAGGGGTATTGAGTGGACAATTAATTGAAAGGAGAAGTTTCGGCCACTTCATGAGGGGGAGTACACACTTGTCTTCAAGGGGAATACATTGGAAAATGTGGCAATGCAACATTGGAAGAAGGATACTCTTGGAGACCAAACCAATTCCCTTCATAAAGTTGATGATCCTTGTCCTCTTCCCATGATAAACCCCATTCATCCATCACACAACAACTCCATCAATCCACACCTTCCATTCACTCACCACCTTTCTATATAAGTAATCCTTATTCCGTACCCCACCTTCACATTCCACTCCCACTCTTCACACCTCTCCTTTTCGGAACCAAGCACTTCCTACCCCATTAAAAACACTCTCACCAACCCCCTTCATTGCACCAAATCCTAATCAACCGAAGCCCATTCTCCACACCCTTTCTTTTCAAAAGTCACTCATGGCATCATCAAGCTCTAAAAGAAGAAAGAGAAAGGAGCCTATGGAGCAACGCCCTTTTGATGAAAAGAAGTTCAGAACTTTTATCATGCATTACAATACGGATGGATGGTTGATAAGGAGATCGTCTATGAGCTAGGCTTTCAAGTTAGAAAAACTGAGTGTCCCGAAATCACAAAGAAGGTGGAAAAGAGAAGATCGGAGCTCCTCACTGATCCGGTCACTAGGGTAAATGCAAATCTTGTAAGAGAATTTTATGCAAATGCTGTTCGATATGATAAGGCAGATGAGTCTTATACAAGTTTCTTAAGAGGAAAGACTGTGGATTTCAGTCCTATGAGTGTCATGAGAGCATTAAAGTTGCGGTCTATACCATTTGAGGAAGAGAGCTATCATTCAAGAATTGATAACAGCCCAAGTTATGACCAGATTATGCGAGATATATGTGTACTAGGTGCTGACTGGGTGCGAGATTCCGAAAAGAAACCCAAGTTCATTAAGAGAGGGGACCTCACTCCTAAAGCAAAGGGGTGGTTCGAAATTGTAAGGAGATCCATCCTCCCCGCAGGGAACAACTCAGAAGTGAATCTCAAAAGAGCCACAATGGTACACCGTATACTCAAAGGAGGAGAGATCAAAGTTCATGAACTCATAGCCCAAGGCATTAGGAAGAGGGCTGAAAATAGCGATTCTAGAGGAAAGTTAGGCTACCCCATCACTATTTTCCGACTCTGTGACAAGGCTGGGGTGGTGTTTGAAGATGAAAACCCCGAGTGGATCAAAGAGGGTATTCCCATTACAGTCCGAAGGATGAATGCTGTTGCATCCCCCCTACCACAATGGAAGCCAAGAAAGAGGCCAGCCCATCAAGTAGTAGAAGGACAAGACCTAGAAGAGCAAGCCCCAGCCACATTGAACATGCACCAATTACAAGAAGCCATTGATGGCTTATCTAGGCAATATTGGGAAAATCAAGAGGCATAGAAGGAGCTCCAGCTACAAATGATGAACCGTCAAGAAGAATTATTTTCTAGATGGACGAATCAACAAGGGGAGTGGGAGAAGCAAATGATGGAGCAGCAATTAGAACAAGGAAAACAATGGGATGAATCTTTCCACAGGATAGAACAAAGGCAAATTGAACAACAAGAATCTATCCAAAAGCTAATCAACATCCAAGCATATCAAGGTGCACACATACATGAGATGCATCGAAAACAAATAGAACAAGCAGAACTCTTTGACGAGCATATGGCATTCTCTGAAGGGGTTTACATGAGTGAAAGTAGAAATCATGTAAACATGCTAGCAAGGCTTGGATACTTAGTTGGACAGCTACCTAATGTACATCCGGGAATCACAAAATATGACGAAGTGAAGGATGAGTTAGCACGAGAAGAAAGAGTAAGGGTGGAGAAGAGTCATGAATCAGTAAAGAAGGCACTTGAAGACTGGAAAAGAGCCAGACTAGCACGGATGCAAGGAAGCACAAGTAGACACAAAGAGGACAAGCAAGAGGAAGAGCATGGGCAACCCCATGAGTAAAAGGTGGTGGAGTTCCCTCTTTGTTCCATCTTTTTCAAACATTAAATAAGGAAAATCATGTATGAAATAGGACATGCTTCCATGATAGTTTAGGATTTTTAATTCTGTTTTTAGTATTCTACTTGCCTAGGTCTATGATTACTAGTCAAGTTGCCTGTTTTCAATTCCATCTTGCTTATTGTGTTGCTTATCTCCTTTTGAATCAAATAAAAAGAGAATGTTTGTTATCAAAGACCAGAGTGGAGTCCATATTATGGAGTAAGTTCCTTAATGTGTGATGTGGTCATAAGTTAGCTAAGTTGATTCACCAACAAAGGTGGGAAGACAACTATCTGTCCTGAATCATATGCTTGAAACACACCCCATGAGACTAGCTAAATAACAAGATCCTAATAAGAAAAAGGGGAAAAGAACAATAAGAGTTGAAAAAGAAAGAAAAGTTAATAAATAATAAGGCTAGGCACCAAGGGTTTGAAACTTGAGAGATGTGTCTGTGGTGCTCCTGTACCAAGGATCTGCTTGGAAGAATAAGTTCGTAGGAGTGCTTCATCACTTGGTAACTTGGGTTAACTAACCCGGGATCATCAACTGAAAATCCACTATCAAGAGCAACCTTGCTACAGAACATTTAGTAACCCAAAGAGGTGCTGGACACCAAGGTCTTAAGAAAGGAAATAACAAACCATGTTCCTGTGGTGTGTATGTATGGGGGAAAGAGACTTGAAGGAGTAAGTCCTTAGGGGTGTCTTAACACCTAGCACCTTGAACCAACTGGTTCGGGAGTGCTGGCTGAAAGCTTATCTTAAAGAGTCGCCCCCTCACAGAGCACTTAGCCTAAGAACACAAATAAGCCCTAAAAATAATAAAAGGATCAATGAATAAGAGCTTCAAAGGGTGCAATCAAGTGAGTATTCCAAAACATGATAAAGGTCTGAAAGCCAGTGAAGGAATGAACCTAAGTTGCTATGCATGAAACCACCATAAAACCAAGGATATGACCTCCACAATAATGACTCATTCCTCTTGGCATTCCATTCATCATTCTCTTGTTCCAGTACTTGCATAGGGACAAGCAAGCTTTAAGTTTGGTGTTGTGATGCCAGGGCATTTTGGCCAGTTTCACTAACCTTTTCTTTACTGTTTTAGGGTAGTTTCATGCATTTTCTTAGGAAATAAGCAAGTTTTGGGCAGAATTTCACTTACATCTTGATTTAAGCATACATTGTGCACTTTATATGATTTCATCAGAATTTTGCATGAATTAGATGACAAATTGGATGATGCATGTCTCATGATGTGGATTAGAACTATGATACACTTTATTGCTTGATTTCAGGACAAAGGAAGCAAGAAAGAGCCACGTTAGCAGCCACGTTAGTCTAACTAAAGTGACCACCAACGTGGAATGGGCGCTAGCTTGCAATGTTAATGAGAAAAGTAATCGCCAATAACGTCCTCAAAAGCCATCATAGCCCTCGTTAAGAGTCACGTTAACTAAGTTAACGTGAACTCTAACGTGGAAGAAAGAAATAAGGCCAACGTTAGTGACACTCACCTTTGTCACTAACGTTAGACCAAGCTCATAAGTGGCCACGTTAAGAGCCACGTTAACTCAGTTAACGTGGACTCTAACGTTGGAAAGCAAAAGAGAAGCCAACGTTAGTGACACTCACCTTTGTCACTAACGTTGGCCAAGCTACAATGAGCCACGTTAGTTGCCACGTTAACTTAGTTAACGTGGAAGCTAACGTGGAGAAAGCAAACAATTGCCAACGTTAGTGACACTCACCTTTGTCACTAACGTTGGAATGAGCCACAATGAGCCACTATGAGCCACGTTAACTTAGTTAACGTGGAAGCTAACGTTGAGGATAGGATGATGAGCCAACGTTAGTGACACTCACTTTTGTCACTAACGTTGGAGATGGCTATCATTACCACGTTAGAAGCCGCGTTAACTTAGTTAACGTGGACTCTAACGTGGGAAGTAGGGGCACCTTGGAACGTTAGTGACAAAGGTAAGTGTCACTAACATTCTCGAAGAATTGACAAGCCTACGTTAAGAGCCACGTTAACTAAGTTAACGTGAACTCTAACGTAGGGAGGGAGGACTCTCAACGTTATTGGAAAAGGTGAGTCCCAATAACGTGTGCGAAGGACCAAGAGGCAACGTTAGTGGTCACGTTAGTGCCACTAACGTTGAAGTTGACTTGGATCATCCCTGGGTGAGGAACGTTAGTGAAAAATGTGATTGTCACTAACGTTCTCAAACCCACACTCTCACTTAACGTGAACGTCACTAACTTTCTCTGTATAATTAACTTTCTCTGCACTTCTAGTTCTAGTTTTCATGATGTATTCTCCATCTTTGTTTTCCATTTCCAGAGCTATGAACAACTAAACCCCTTTCATTGGGTTAGGGAGCTCTGTTGTAATTTGATGGATCAATACTAATTTTCATTACTCTTCTTCTATCTTTTCTCTTGATTTTACTAGAAAGCTTTCAATCTTCATCCAATTGGGTAGTTATCTTGGAAAAGAAGCTATTCATACTTGGATCTCTTATGAACCTTGGAAGAGGAATGAAGATATCATGCTAGAAATGCTTTCTCATGTTGGACCAAATTGGGTTTGGTTGGGTTTGGTGACTATAATCCTACCAACACTTGATTTGGGAATGCATGTGGTATAATCAGTGACCATACTTCATCTCTTCTCATGAGCAATTGACCAAGGAATTGGCTATTGATCAAGATTTGAGAGATTAAATTACCAAGGAATTGGAATTCGATCACTTAAGATTTCCAAGGAGATCAATGAATGCATTGATTGAGGAAAAGATGAAAATGAACTTGATCCGGAGAATGCAACATCTCCTAAGCCCAATGAATCCCCATTTCTAATCTTACCCATTCTCCTGAATTTCTGCAATTTACTTTCATGAGCATCTTCCCCATTCCCATTTACAATTCTGCAATTTACTTTCCATCATTTACTTTCAGCTCTTTATTTCCAGCATTTACATTTTCTTCTATTTACTTTTCCGCCATTTAATTTCCTACAACTCTCAAACCAAATTCTGCTTCGCTCAACTAGAACATTCCTCTAATTAAAGTTGCTTGACCAATCAATCCCTGTGGGATTCGACCTCACTCTATTGTGAGTTTTTACTTGACGACAAATCGGTATACTTGCCGAAGGAAAATTGTTGAGAGACAAGTTTCTGTGCTATCAGCGCTGTAGGTTTTCTAGGGTGTGTGAAGGTGCCCCGGAGACCTATGAAAGCTGGAAGTGCATTAAGTACCAGAAAGGGTTGAAAGCCAACATTATGATTGCTGTGTCTCCTATGGAGATTCGTACCTTCTCGAATTTAGTGAACAAAGTAAGAGTAGTTGAGGAGTATGCCATGATAGTGGCGGCGTCCAAGGAGACTCATGGAGGAACCTCTAGCAAGGGACATGACAAGTATTTCCATCCTAGGGGTCCAAGCTTCAAGAGAGGTGGGTATGCACCTCAATGTCAAAGAGGCTTCAGAAGGAACGCTCAGGATCAGTTTTAACATGGAAAAGGGAAAGGAAGTCAGAATGGGTGCTTCAACTATGGATTACCTGGCCACATTGCGAGGGATTGCACTCATGGGAAGAACCCGAATGCGGGTCAAGGTCAGCACCAAGGGCGAGTCTTTGCTGTGAATGCCAAGGATGCTTCCAAGGCGGATCCTTTGATGAGAGGTATATGTCTTATTGGTGATAAAACATTAATTGCATTATATGATTCTGGGGCTTCGCATTCGTTTGTTTCATTTGCTAAAGTTGAGGAATTAGGCTTGAAAGTGTCAGAGCTACCATTCGATTTGCATGTACATACTCCGCATCAGACGATCATAACTAGGTCAGGTTTTAGGCAAGTAGGATTTAAGCTTGAGGGTAGAGACTTTGTACATGACTTGATTTGTTTACCGATGGTTGGCTTGGAGATGATTTTGGGGTTTGATTGGTTGTCGAAAAACCAAGTTTTGTTGGATTGTTTTGAATGGACAATTTGGTTTATACCGGAAGGAGAAAATGCAGTAGTGATAGCTGAAAGTTACTACCTGAACTCGGTAATGGTGCACTGTAGTGGGGAAGAGTGTTAGGGTTATATCTTGTTAACTGCTAATGCTTCGGGCGACGTCCAACACATAGATGTAATTCCAATGGTTAAACAGTTTTTGGAGGATATTCCTAAATTTCCACCTCAAAGGGAGATTCAATTCGCGATTGATTTGGAGCCGGGAGCCAAACCAGTGTCAATTGCACCTTATACGATGGCTCTGATAGAGATGGCTGAGTTAAAGACTCAGTTGGAAGAACTTCTGAATAAAAGGTTTTTTCGACTGAGTGTATCACCGTGGAGAGCGCCAGTTTTATTGGTGAAGAAGAAGGATGGAGGAATGCGACTGTGTGTGAACTACCGACAATTGAACAAAGTGACTGTGAAGAACAAGTACCCACTGCCAAGGATAGATGACTTGATGGATCAATTGCAAGGGACTGGAGTGTTTTCAAAATTGATCTGAGATCCGATTACCATCAGATAAGGGTAAAAGAGGATGACATCCCTAAGACCGCGTTTAGGACGCGCTATGGACACTACGAGTTTGCGATGATGTCCTTTGGGTTAACGAATGCACCTGCTATTTTCATGGACTATATGAACAGAGTGTTTCGTCCCTTTTTGGACAAATTCGAGGTGGTTTTCATAGACGACATTCTGGTTTATTCTAAGATGGCGAAGGAACATGAGGAAAACTTAAGGATTGTGTTGCAAATCCTAAAGGAGTGGAAGTTATACGCTAAGTGGTCGAAGTGTGTGTTTTGGAAAGAGGAAGTGAAGTTCTTAGGTCATGTGGTGAGCAAAGGAGGGATATCTGTAGATCCTTCTAAGGTTGAAGCGGTGATGGAATGGGAAAGACCAATAACGGTGATGGAAGTCAGAAGCTTCTTGGGCTTAGCCGGGTATTACCGGAGATTTATTGAAAGATTTTCCCGGATTGCACTACCGATGACTAAATTGACAAGGAAATAAGCGCCTTTTGTTTGGACGTCAGAGTGTGAAGAGAGTTTCCAGACTCTAAAGCAGAAGTTAACTTCAGCACCTATTTTAATCTTGCTGGAACCGCATGAACCGTTTGAAGTATATTGTGATGCTCCCTTGAAGGGTTTGGGTTGCGTTTTGATGCAACACCAGAATATGGTGGCGTACGCATCGCGTTAGCTGAGACCACATGAGGTGAATTACCCCACTCATGATTTGGAATTGGCGGCGATTGTGTTTTCCTTAATGATTTGGAGACACCACTTGTACAGAGTGAGGTTTAACATCTTTTCAGATCATAAGAGTCTCAAGTACATCTTTGATCAGAGAGAGCTTAATATGCGTCAGAGGAGATGGATGGAATTGCTTAAGGATTATGATTTTGAATTGAGTTAGCATCCTAGAAAGGCGAATGTGGTAGCAAATGCATTGAGTCGGAAGTCCTTGACAATTGCTTGGATGAGAATCAAGGAAGAGGAGCTAGTGGAGAAGTTTGTGGATCTTAAGTTGGATATTGGTGAAGCTGCCAGACGAGCCTGCCTGAATCAGTTACAGATCTCAAGTGACTTTAAGTCCAAACTCCTAAGGGCTCATCAAAACGATGGCGTGTTACCTAAGATATTGCCAGCTATCGAACAAGGGAAGCAGTGGAGAGTATCATGGGATCAAGATGGGCTGTGGAGATTCAAGGGGAGGATAATTATGCCGGATGTTGGTACTTTGCGCTAGGATATATTGAGAGAAGTGCACAATAGTGGGTTTTTGATTCACCCTGGGAGTATTAAGATGTACCACTGATGAACGAATTTCTGACGGTTTAGAATTTTACAAATGAAATCGCGTTGCAAGTATAGTTTCTAAACCAACAAAGAATCCTTTCATACAAAAATTTGTTTATCACTAAAGCAAACCCAATAAAATTAATAACCAAAGTATTCAAACCTCGGGTCGTCTCTCAAGGAATTGCAAGGAGCTGTATTTATTATTGGTTATGGAAAAGTATCTTTTTGGGTTTTTTTTGAAATAAGGAACAAGAAAATAAAATGGCAAGAAATTAAATTAATAACTAAGAAAACTCTTGCCAAGGTATGAAAATTAGAAGTCCTATCCTAGTTATCCTTATCAATTGTGATGAGAATTGTCCGTTGCTCCCACTTAGTTAACCTCTAAATATGAAGGAAAGTCAAGTGGATAAATCAATTTGATTCCTCAAGTCCTAGTCAACTCCTAAGGAAGGACTAGCCTTAGAGGGAGCCAAATCAACTAGCAAATTTCAATTATCAATCAACAAAGGAGTTTGATAACTCAAAAGTCTCCAATTACTCAACCAAAGCCAAAAGGAGAGAAATCTACACTAAAATCCAACCAAAGATTTTTTCAAACACTTGGAAGGCACAACATAAAAGCAAAGAAATTAATAAGAGACAATAAAATCTAAACAACCAATTGAAAGCATCAATAACATAAATTGAAGAAAGCAATCATAAATATGAAATACCTCAAATTGCATTAAATAGAAAATCAAATCTAACATGAGAATTCATAAACTAAATTGGCAACATAGAATAATCAACAAGGGAATTAAATAGACTAGAATGCTAAGACAAATAAAAGTAGAAGAGAAACTAAATTAAACTAAGATAGAAATCTAAAATTGAGAAGAACTAAAACTAAGAATCCTAAAACCTAGAGAGAGGAGAGAACCTCTCTCTCTAGAAACTACATCTAAAACCTAAAATTATGTCAATGAATGTTGTGTGAATGATTGTATGTGATTCCCCCACTCTGCAGCTTCTATTCTATGTTTTCGGGCTTAGAAATGGACCAAAAACAGCCTAGAAATTGCCCCCAATGAATTCTAATACGTACAGCACGCGGCTCTGTCAGCGTACGCGTTGTCCACGCGTACGCATCGATTGAACTTTCGCAAGGTCACGCGTACGCGTGATCCACGCGTGCGCATCGCCTAACAGCATGAGAACTATGGCAAATTATATATTATTTCGAAGCCGCGGATGTTAGCTTTCCAACGTAACTAGAACCGCCTCATTCGGACTTCTGTAGCTCAAGTTATGATCGATTTAGTACGAAGAGGTCAAGCTTGATAGCTTAGCAATTCCTTCAATTTCTTGTATTCCTTCCACTTTTGCATGCTTCCTTCCCATCCTCTAAGCCATTCTGGCCCTACATAGCCTGGAAACACTTAACGCATGGATCACGGCATCGAATGGTATAAAGGGGAATTGAAAATATATAATTTAGAGGCTTAGGAAGCAAGTTTTTAATCATAGAACAAAACTGGGAAGGAATTGTAAAACATACGAATTATATGAATAAGTGTGAGAATAGTGGATAAAATCCACTCAATTTAGCACAAGATAAACCCTAAAATAGTGGTTTATCAACCACGATCTGAAGGCTATGTTCCAGTGGCATGGTATGAAGAAGGATGTTGCGGACCATGTCTCAAAGTGCCTGACGTGTCAGAAGGTGAAGATAGAATATCAGAAGCCATCGGGAATGCTACAGCCACTTGAAATTCCTCAGTGGAAGTGGGAAGGAATCACGATGGATTTTGTGACTGGTTTGCCGAGGACTAGGTCGGGATTTGATGCGGTTTGGGTGATCGTAGATCGCTTAACCAAATCCGCTCATTTTCTGCCTATTTGCGTGAACTATTTTATGGAGGAGTTGGCGAGATTGTACATTAAAGAGATAGTAAGGTTGCATGGTGTGCCGTCGAGCATAGTGTCGGACCATGATCCCTGATTCACTTCAAGGTTTTAGGGAGCTTTCCAGAGAGCTTTCGGTACGAAGCTATGTCTCAGTACCGCATATCATCCGCAAACTAACGGACAATCGGAAAGGACTATTTAGACGTTGGATGATATGTTGAGAGCGTGTGTTTTAGATCAACCTGGAAGTTGGGATCGATACATGCCATTAGTGGAGTTTGCGTACAACAACTTTCATGCGAGCATAGGGATGGCTCCGTATGAGGCTTTGTATGGACGGAAGTACCAGTCTCCACTTTGTTTGTATGAATCTGGTAAAGCAAGTGTTTTCGATCCTGATTTGGTAGCAGAGACTACTGAGAGCATTAAGAAGATTCGTGCAAGAATTCTAACTGCTCAGAGCCGACAGAAGAGTTATGCGGATCAGAGAAGGAAACCGTTAGAATTTGAAGTGGGAGAACATGTATTTCTGAGGGTTACGCCAACAACTAGGATCGGAAGAGCCATTAAGACCAAGAAGTTGAACCCGAGGTATATAGGACCGTTCGAGATTCTGCGGCGGTTCGGGCCGGTGGCGTATCAAGTAGCTTTGCCACCTCATCTGTCTAACCTGCATGACGTATTCCACGTGTATCAGCTTCGTAAGTACACGTCGGATGCGGCTCATGTGATGGAGCCGGAGTCGGTTGAGTTGAGGGAGAACTTAACTTTTCAAGTGACGCCAATGAGAATCGACGACACTAGTATGAAGAAGCTGCGAGGAAAGGAAGTTTCATTGGTTAAGGTTGCTTGGGATGTAAGAACCGCAATTAATCAACCGGTTAATTAAGTGGTTATATTGCCCGAATTAGAATCTGAAAAGTTGGAGCGAGAATTTGAGGATTTAAATGTGATTTTTGGATTCAGTAGGTCATTCCGAGTCAGAAAATGTATTTTCTGCGAAAAATCGTGAAAAATTGTGAACCGACAGTTGAACCGGTTGAACCGGTTCAAGTCTGCCTGGTACTGCACGAGAAAAAGTGAAAACTGTCAAAAACCTTAGAAAAATTTAGAAGTCGGAAACTGGGCGTTAATTTTAAAGGTTTGGCCCGAAGATGGGCCAAACGGGCTAAAAACACTAACGGGTTGGACTGGGCCCAAGTTGGGCCCAAGCCCAATATATATAAGGGTTCATTACCCTCACTTCATAAAACACACACACCTCAGATTTGAGAGAAGGAAGGAGAGGAAGAAGAGAACACTATTCACACCTCTCTTCTCTTCACGATATCTCGAGCTACGGTACTCCGATTTGCGTGTCGTTAGCGGCTACGCGTTCCTTATGAAGAGCTCTACAAAACTCACTCAAGAAAGTGGTAAGGTAACCATGAAATCTTCTCAGTTATTCTCTTCAAAATTTCGGGTATTTAGGGCTTTGGGTTAAAAGAGTTTTTTGTGATTTTGGATGTTTAGGGTTGCTCTAATCCTTGGTTAGCATTGGATTTGTGCTATCAAATCTATTGGAAAAGGTAAGAGACATTTGATAAACAACTATTTTATGGTTTATCTTGTGCTCATTTGAGTGATTTTTTTCAATCCTTTGCTCACTTATTCGTATAATTTGCATGGTTTTACAATTCCTTCTTAATTCTGTGATAAAGTTGAAAACATATCTCCTAGGCCTTAAAACTGCGAATTTTAATTATCCTTTATTACCATTCGATTCCGTGATGTGTGTGTTAAGTATTTTTAGGCTTTATAGAGCAGGAATGGCTTAGAGGACAAAAAGAAAACATTCAAAAATGGAAGGAACGCGAGAAAATAAAGTTTTGAGAAACTAACAGTGACGCGCACGAATGGACGACGCGGACACGTGCCTAGCGCAGAACACGAGTGACACGTACGCGTGACAAGGAAAATTGCCAAATGACGCGCACGCGTGACCTACACGTATGCGTGACAAACGCCACGTGCAGAAAGTTGTAGAAAGCACTAGGGGCAATTTCTGGGCTATTTTTGACCCAGTTTTTGGCCCAGAAAGCACAGATTAGAGGTTATTGATGAGCCCATATTTTTTGGTATATTTTGGTTTGATTTGAATGGATTTCATCATATAAACCCACATTTATTAATCCAAATAGCATGCTTTTGTGTTTTCTCTCTAGATTGTGCCTAAATATGAAAACATACCTTTTTGTTCTTAAATTAGTTATTTTAATCCTACTTTTATGCCATTCAATGTCATGACATGTTTGATGAGTGATTTTAGGTCCTAAAGGCAAGTTTGGCAAGGCAAAAGTTGAAGGAAGCATGTACAAAGGGATAAAACATGAAGAAAACAAAGGAGAAGCACACATTCGAGTGTACGTGCGCACAACCACCTGTGCGTACGCACAAAAGCCGCAAAACCATGTGTGCGTATGCACACACCTGTACGTCCGCACACTTCCCAGCACGTGACTCATTTATTGCAAATCGCTGGGGGCGATTTCTGGGCCTCCAGAGCCCAGTTTTTGGACCTTCTGAAGTTGATTCTTCCTATATTAGACAAGGCCTCACTCCATGTGAAAGGGGGGAGCAATTAGGGTTTAGTTTTGCATAATGTAGTTCATTTTCTAGAGAAAGAAGCTCCCCCTTCTCTCTAGAACCTAGGGTTTTTAGTTTAATTTCTATGTAATTTCTCTTTTTAATTCTCGTTTTCATCTAATTTCTTCTACCTTTCTTTATTTTATTGTCTTTATTTCCTTGTTTATCTTGTTAATTTCTCATTTTATTTGTCCTTTATGTTTATGCACACTCTTGTTACTTTAATTTACATTTAATGCAATTTTATGTTTCATGCCTCTTTATTGCTTGATTGAGTTGCTATCTTTATTTCCCTTGCAATTGGTAGTTGTAACATTTATTATTTCGTGTCATTTACCATGCTTTCTTTTCATGCCCACCAAGTGTTTGATAAAATGCTTAGTTGGGTTTTTGCATAGTTTTCTCACTCTTGGTTGAGAAATTGTGTGGTTTGGGTTAACTTGAGTGGTGGATGTCTATTCCATATTGTGTGAGGGTTGTTAATTAATTTGGTTTCCACTAACGCTAATCTTTTACTAAGTTAATTAGTAAGTTGATTAGGACTTGTGGATTGAAATTAATTATGCCTAATTGACTTATTCTCGATGTAAGGTTGACTAATTGGGATTAATCTACTCATAATTACCATGTTTGTGGTCCACAACTATGATAGGAATCCTTAATTAACCAATTCTCACCAAGATTCCTTTTTAGCCTTCAATTGCCATTTTCATTGATTTTACTTGCTTTGACTTCTACTTTATTGCATGCTAAGTTACCCTTTTGCACTTTAATTTCTTGCCATTTACATTGCTTGCTCTCTCTTGCATTCACAACCCCCAATTCCCTCATAGCCAATAACATGAGATTTCATTACAATTCATTAGGAAGACAACCCGGGATTTAAAACTCCCGGTTTTATATGTGTTTTGTATTGTGACATCTTTAGATTAATATTTGATTGTGAGAATTCGTTGTTGGTTTGGACTATACTACAAACAAATTGATTCTTGATTCCAAACCATACAAGAATTCTCTTTATCAGCTACAGAGTGGGGGAATCAAGGGATGGATTCACACAACATTCATACACATAATTTTAGGTTTTAGATGTAGTTTTCTAGAGGTAGAGGCTCTCTCCTCTCTCTAGGTTTTAGGATTTCTCTTACTTTTAGGTTTATTTCTTCTCAATTCTAGGTTCAATATTCCTTTAATTTAATTTCTCTTCTACTTTTATTTATTCTAAGCATTCTAGTTTATTTATTCCCTTTGTTGATTATTTTATGTTGCTATTTGGTTTATGAACTCTATGTTAGACTTGAATTTCTTATTTAATGCAACTTGAGGTATTTCATATTTATGATTTTAATTTAGCTTTTTACATTCTTAGCTTTGGTTGAGTAATTGGAGACACTTGAGTTATCAAACTCCTTTGTTGATTAATAATTGAAATTTGCTGGTTGATTTGGATACCTCTAAAGCTAGTATTTCCTTAGGAGTTGACTAGGATTTGAGGAATCAAATTGATTAGTCGACTTGACTTTCCTTTATTTAGTAAGGGTTAACTAAGTGGGAGCAATGAACAATTCTCATCATAATTGATAAGGACAACTAGGATAGGACGTCCAGTTTTCTTAATCATTAGTTTATTTTCTTATCATTTAATTTCCTTATTTCTTATCTCAAAAAAACCCAAAAGATACTTTTCCCATAACCAATAATAACTACACCTCCCTGCAATTCCTTGAGAGATGACCGAGGTTTGAATACTTCGGTTATTAATTTCATTGGGTTTGCTTAAGTGACAAACAATTTTTTGTACGAAAGGATTCTTTGTTGGTTTAGAAACTATACTTACAACGGGAATTTAATTGTGAAATTCTTTACCGACAGAAAATCCGTTCGTCAAAATGGCGCCGTTGCCGGGGAGTTGCAAGCTTGTGCCTTATTATTGGTTACTATAAATATTTGCTTTTGCTGGTTTATTTCTTTTTATTTTTGTTTTTAATTTTTATCAGCTACTATGAATTCTCGCCCCTGTCGCTATGAGTTTGGTTCCAATGTTGTTGTAAGGAATGGATGCTATAATGAGAACATGCATCAAGGTTGGAACAATTAAAGATGGGAGGAGCCACGAGGATTTGATCAACCCTCTTGGCAACAACCCCCTCGAATGCGCTATAACCAACAACCATTCTATGATGCATACCAAGATAATAGTTATGGTGGACCTCTTCGTGACAACCAACCTCCACCAAATTACTATGGTCAAGAGCTATTCCAGGGTGCGTACTAAGATGATGGATATGGTGGACCCCCTTATAGTTACCAACAAGCCCCACCATATGCCTATGAACCCCCTCCTCAACATAGCTTTGAACTACCATACTCACAAGCACCTTACCACCAAACACCCCCATTCCAATATAATTACTCCCAAGAACCACCACCTCAATATACGCCATCTCCTTATCCTTATCAAGAAGAACCACCTTCCTATCATGAACCATTCTTCCCATGCGATAAACCCTTCCAACCACCCCAATCCCCAATAAACCCTTGGTATACTTCTTCAAGGGCAAGATAGGATGACTAAGAAAGTACTCAAATTCACGGCTGCCTTGACCGAGGTAGTAAATCGATTAGCCTCCCAACGGTTGGACACTCAAGGAACTTCCATGGCTTCATGTGGAGAATCTGATGAAGAACATAGCATGAAGGAGACACTAAAAACTCCAGTGGACAATGAGGGACATGACTTTGTATTGGGACAATTGGAGGAAGCCGTAATCAATGAAGAAAAAGAAGTGGTTGAGGACCTAGGAGATGTTGAACCTCCATGGGAATTGAGAGTCTTAGAGAATTCCGCCAAGAAGTTTGAAATTCATGTTCATGAGGATAGTGCACAACCTCCGAGGCATATGCCTTATGAAGAATTGGACGGAACAGATCAAGAAGCAAGTTTCCTTGGCAATGATGATCATGAATCAAGCTCTCCTAGTGATAAACTTGCATCCGCAATTAAACTCCTTGAGCTTGAAGAACCTTTTCCAAGTGAATATGAAGATGATGTGGAGGTAGACTTTTCTCAACCTCCAACTTATGACTTGAGTGATGGGGAAGAAGTCGAAGACTTTGATCAAGACGCGGTTGCAGTTGAAGAGGTTTGCAAGGAGGTGGAAGAATTCACAGAAGAGTACAAGGGAGTGGAGCTTGAAAGACCACTGTAAACACCTCTCCCAAGGCCATTACCACCCAATAAAAACTTCAAATGGGTAACATCCTTAGCCTTTATCTTTACCTTCCCACTTGAATATGGTTTGCTTGAAACCGATGGCCAGCTTAGAGCTCTTTGTGGCTTTAAGAGTAAGAAGGAGATGTTTAGTAATATGAGTTAGCATGCAAGGTTTAATATGGTTCCACGCTCCAAATTGAAGTGTAAGGATTGGTATAGAGCTCGATTGAATGGGTCTTGGAAGATGTTTGGGTATCTCAGTAAAAATTCAGATTGCATACTGCCTGGTTAGAACAATATAGATCAAAGCGAAGACAGGTACAAAAGCAAGGTTTGGGATCCTAGAATTCATTCTGATAATCAACACTCCTGGAGCCTGATCACCTGCTTTAACTTGCTCGAAGGCTTTACGTGCCTAGTTTGGGACCCCGGAGGTGATTGGATTTCCAAACGTTGGTGGAGATTTCTGGATGAATTCAAACATAAGCCACCATGACAGGGAGCTCACCAAATGTCCAACTTAAGGACTTTAACTAAAAGTGCTAGGTAGGAGACAACCCACCATGGTATGATTGTTATTTTTCAATCTTAGTTTTATTTTGTTTTGTTTTATTCTTAGTTTTATTTTATTCTTTTTTCCCTAGTGTCATTCATAGCATCTACATCAGTATCTCCATTTTGCATTCTACATACTGCAAAAAAAAAAAAAGAGAAGCCACACCACGCGTGCGCGTAGACCACATGTGGGCGTCGATCCCAAATCGGCGTTTCCATCCAATGACCAGAAAGTTGGGCTGGAATCGTGCGGCTGGTGTGTGACAGGCACAAGTTGGCCGACGCGTGTGATAAATCCCATTTGTAGGGTTTATCTTATGCTTCATTTAAGGGATTTTATTACCATTTACCCACAATTATTCAATAAAATAGCATGGTTTTGTAAATTCTCCTTTAATTGTACTTAAGAGTGAACACATGCTTTTTAGGACTTAGAATAGCTAAATTTAATTCATCTTGATTCTATTAGATGCCTTGATATGTTTGTTAAGTGATTTCATGTTTAGGAGGCAAAGATTGGATCTAGGGAATGAAGGAAAAGCATGTAAAAATGGAGAACTCATGAAGAAATGAAGGAATCGCAAAAGCTGTCAAGCCAACCTCTTCGCACTAAATTGACCATAACTTGAGCTACAGAGGTCCAAATGATGCGGTTCTAGTTGTGTTGGAAAGCTAACATCCGGGGCTTCAAAACGATATAAGATTTTCTATAGTTTCTATACGTATGGTGACGCGTACAAGCCCTGTATGCGCATGCATCGTTGCTGCCATATAATCCACTTAAAGCAATACGTGGCCAGCGAATTCTAAAGCCTTGTGGGTCAAATCCAACTCATTTCTGATGCTATTTGACCCAAGGATTGAAGAGGGATGAGACATCTAGTCATTAGTTTAGTTTTATTTGAGTTTTCACATGCTTTTAGTTAGTTTCTAGAGAGAGAAGCTCTCTCTTCTCTCTAGAATTAGGAGTAGGTTAGATCTAGATTAGGAATTCTTAGATCTAGTTTAATTTCATGCTTTGATTTACTTTTCTTTTATCAATTCCTCTTCTTCTACATCTCTTCTCTCTAGTTTAGTATTTAGTTCTTGTAATTCTCTACTTTTATGTTGATGCATTTTTGTTCTTCCATTTTCTCTTTAATGCAATTTATGTTTTCATGTTCCTTTATTGTTAATTTGATTTGTTGTTGTTTAATTCCTTGCAATTGAGTAGTGTAGATTTACTTTCCTTGCAATTTTACTATACTTTCCTTTTGTGCCTTCCAAGTGTTTAATGAAATGCTTGGTTGGATTTTAGAGTAGATTTTAGTGCTCTTGGCTTGGGAAGGTAACTTTGGAACTCTTGAGTTGCTAATGTCCAAGTGATTGACGATTGGGAGCCATTAACTCTAGATCTCACTAATTGATTTGGTAGAGAACTAGGACTTATGGTCTTGGATTGACATAGCTCACTTGACTTTCCTCTACTATTAGTTAGGGGTTAACTTAGTGGGGTTGGTCCTTGCCAATTCTCATGTTGTGGTTAGTGATAAGGATAGAGATCCTTAACCACCAACCTTTGCCAAGACCTTTGTAGTTGTTAGTTTATTTTCATTGTCATTTACATTTCATGTCTCTTATCAAAAACCCCAAATATAACTCATAACCAATAACAAGGACACTTTATTGCAATTCCTAGGGAGAACGACCCGAGGTTTAATACTTCGGTTTATAAATTTTAGGGGTTTGTACTTGTAACAAACAAATTTTTGTATGAAAGGATTATTGCTTGGTTTAGAAACTATACTCTACAACGACACTTCATTTGTGAATTCTAAACCACACAAAAGTCCTCTCATCAAAATGGCACCGTTGCTGGGGAATTGCAATGGTGTTGTGTTATTGGTAATTGTATATATGTGAATATTGTGAATAGCTTGATTTTTTGGATTGCTTGTTAGTCTTTGCTAGTTTTAGGATTTTGTTTTATTTTTTCTTATTAGCTTTTATTCTTATTTTCTCTTTTCATCATGAATTCTCACTTTGGCTATGAGTTTGGTTCTAACTATGTTGTAGGAAATGAGAGTTTCAATGAGGATGTGTATCAAGGATGGGACAATCAAAGGTGGGAGGAGCCATATGCATATGATAGATCTTCATGGCAACAACCTCCACCAATGCACTATGAAGAAGAGCCATTCTATGATGTATACCAATCTAATGGCTATGGTGAATCTCCTTGTGACTTTCAAGAACCACCACCATATACCTATGAGTCATATCCTCAACATGAACCTCAACCACACTCATAAGCCTACTTTCACCAAACACCTCCATATGACCTTGATCCATATCCACCATACCAACCACCTTTTGAACCACATGAGCCATACATGGAACCACCATCCCAAGATCACTACTCCCAAGAACCATCTCAATACACACTACCACATCTTTACCAAGAAGAACCACCTTCCTATTATAAACCCTTTCTCCAAGACAATGAACCCTTTTATCCATCCCAATCCTCAATGGATGAAACCCTTAGCATTATACTTCAAGGGCAAGGAGAAATGCAAATGGAGACACTAGAATTTGTGGCTACCTTGACCAAGGTAGTAAGCATTTTAGTCTCCCAATATTTGAGCACTCAAAGCACTCCCATGGTCACATGTGGAGAATTAATTGAAAAGCATAGCATGAAGGAGAGATTGAAAACTCCGGTGGAAAATGAGGGATGTTATTTTGTATTAGAGCAATTGGAGGAGCCTATGATCATTGAAGAAGAGGAAGAAGTGGTTAAAGACTTAGGAGATGTGGAACCTCCTTGGAAACCTAGAGTTGAAGAGAACCTCTCCAAGAAGAGTGAATTTGATGTTGAGGAGGAATGTGCACAACCTCCGAGGCATATTCCATATGAAGACTTGGAAGAAATGGAGCAAGAATTGAGTTTCCTTGGTGATGAAGATCATGCATCCAACTTTCTTGGTGGTGAATCTTTTGAATTTGAAGAACCTTCTCCCAATGAGATGAAAAGCAATGTGGAGGTAGATTTCTCTCAACCTCCCATTTATGATTTGAGTGATGGAGAAGAGTTGGATGAAATTGATGAACAAAGGGTTAAAATTGAAGAAGTTTGTAAAGAGGTGGAGGTAACCAAGGAAGAACACAAAGGAGTAAAGCTTGCTAGCACATTGGAGATACCTCTTCCCAAGCCACCACCATCCATTCTTTCATTCAAGTGGGTAAATTCCTTATACTCAAGCTTTATTATTCCCCTTGAATATGGTTTGCTTGAGACGGATGGTCAACTTAGATATATTTGTGGCTTTAAGAGCAAAAGGGAGATGGTTAGTGATTGGAAATATCATTCTAAGCTCATGATGGTTGCATGTTCAAAGTTGCACAATAACGGTTGGTGTCGAATTAAATTGCTTGGGTCTAGGATGATGTTTGGTCACTTGAATGAGAATTCCAAGACTATGGCACCCACATGGATCAATGATAGTCAACTTCAAGATGGGTGTGAAAATAAAGTGTGGGATCCCGGATTACAAGAAGAGGATCAACTTTGGGAGTCCCAAGCTTGTGAAGAACTCCATCAACACTTGGTGCAACAAATAAGAAATCTTGGGGCATAATGGAGAACCAATCATTGGTGGGAGTTCAAAGATGAATTCAAGCACAAGCCACCTTGAGAGGAGCTCCCCATAAGTCTAACTTAAGGACAATAAACAAAAGTGCTAGGTGGGAGACACCCCAGCATGGTAACTTCTTTTCATTTTTTCTTTTTGTACATATTGGTAATTAGTTTAAATTCATGTTTTTGTTGAGTTTGTTGAGTACAATTGGTAGTTTAGTATGTTAAATAAGATTTTATGGTGTTTTGGTAGCTGTTTGGAGGTTTGGAATGCTTGGATTGGTGCAAAAACATAGAAAAATTTTTTTTGAAAAAAAAACAGAGCACCATCCACGCGTACGCGCACTGCGCGCGTACGCGTGCATCAAGCGTTTTCGACCATCCACGCGCACGCGCCATGTACGCATACGCGTGGATTGCAAAATTTCATTCCTCCATACATTGACCCGAGAGTTGTGCCTAAGCTGCGCGCGCATTGTGCCTTTGGCACAAAACCACTCACGCGTACGCGTACATGATGCGTACACGTCACTCTCGAAATAAGCCATCCACGTGCACGCGCCATGTACGGGTACGCGTCGCGTCCATTGCACCACCATCCGCGCGCACGCGCCATGCGTGCGTACGCGCCGATGTCCTTCTTTCAACACATCTCCTTTCTTCTCCTCTTTCTATTTCTTTCCTTCCCCTTTCTTTTTCCCATCTCCTACCACTCATCCAACACTTCCAAACACCATTGATAACTATTTGTTTTAGTTAGTTAATTAGTCAGTTAGTTAGTTAATTAGTTAGTTAGTTAGTTAGTTGATTAGATAGTTAGTTTAGTTTTCATTTTTTTTCTCTTTTCTATTATAAGTGTTGGATTGTTGGTCTTGTTTACCATATATTGCTGCTTATTGTTGAGGTTATATTTTGTTACTTGGTTTTGAGCTTTTCATGCTTCACTTTTGTGAATACCAAGTGATGAGAATTGCCTTCGAGCTTGTAACTCTTCTTGAATTGCATGATTTGGCCACCATGTGATTTGAACCTTATTCTTTGATTAGGCAAACTCTTGATTTTGGATGTTGTGCATTTACTTTAAGGCATTGTGTTTCATGATTATATGCATCCATATGCTTTTAGCTTGAATGCTTTCATGCTTCTTTAATGCTTGTTTTACCTTACAAGTTTACTTAAAGATTCTCAAGCACACTCGAATAAGTGAAGTGCATGCTTCTTTTGTGACATCGCCTTTTGTGCTAGTGTGTGTTCTAAAAGGCGCCTAATTTAGAATTCACACACTCATTTGTCATTACTGTCACACTAATCCACTCACTCAATTCTAGTGATTAGTACCTCATTCCAACAATTATGCTTCCTTGCTTTTGTATTTTCTCATCTTATGGTGTTATATTTTTGTTTTTCATGATTAATGCACCACAAGCAAAAATGGAAGCGGAAGAAAGAACACGCAGCACCGATTGACCTACCAGCTGAAGGTAGCAATCTGGAGAGTCACCATCCCCCTTGCTCATCTTTGAGTGCACCGAGGACGGTGCATACTTTTAAGTGCAGGGAGGTCGTCCGACCGGTCGGCGATTTTGGGTGACAAGTTTCTAATGTCAACACTTTTGCATTTCATTTTAGGTTTTTTAGGATTTTTGTTGCATTTTCTTATTTTTTTTTTTTTTGCATATATATACACAATAAGCTTAGTCAAAATAATGAGATTTTTCAAGAATTCTATCTATAGGGCACCAATTCATTTGAGTGAAAACTTTTCATTGAACTTGCTTGAATTATATATATATTGTGGAACATGATTTTTGAGCTAAGAACACAAGCTTGTGAGATTTGAGCCTAATGGGTGGTTACATCTTATAACCACTTATTTTTCCTTTTTGTGTGTAATTTTTCTCTTTCTATGATTGTAATCTTTGATTTGTTTGATTCTCTATGTCCATTATTTTGTGTATTCATGCATTTATATGATTGAGGCCATTATTTTATTTAGCTTACTTACCCAAATAGCCTTACCTCTTATCATCCATTGTTAGCCAATTTAAGCTTACGATTAACCTGCTTGTTCTTAATTTTAGCACATTACAAGCCTTAAAGCGAAAAACAATAAATGTCCTTTATTTGGATCTTTGATTATCTTAGGCTAGCAAGTGTGAGTATCATTCAAGTGTGGAAAAACTTGGGACATTGATTGGGATAAAAGGGTGTTTTTATTTTGTATCTCTATGTTTGGGAATTGGATACATGCTCATGTGTTAATCAAATATAAAACCATATACATTGATACTCTTGTATATACTTTATTGCAAAAAGAAAAAAAATATGTGAAAATAAAAAGAAAGAAAAAAAATATATGTAGATATCAAAAGGAAAAAAAAGAAAAAAAATAGAAAGAAAAGAAAAGTCATAAAAAGGGGACAAAATGCCCCAAGTGAAGCCTAATAATAATCAATGCATATGTGTTGTGATCAATGAAAAGAGAATGCATGAGCATGTGAAAAAGTGAAGAATGGGTAGCTAGGTTAGCTTTGAATTGTATAGGATGCCATAGGTTAGATGGGAAGTTTAAGCTTATCAAAGATTCAAATTTTAAGCTCACTTGACCATATATGCATCCTACCTTGACCCTAACTCCATTACAACCAATGAAAAGACCTCATGATACTTGTATGCATGCAAGAAATAAATGTCGATTGTTAGAAGAAAAACAAATCTTGGAAAGCATGATTAGGGGAGAATTGAGTGAATCAACCCTAAACACTTGAGCGAATAGAGTGCAAACACATCCGGTGAGGGTTTGATGCTCAATTACATGTTTTCACCTATGATAATCATTCTTCATGCAAGTCTGTAAAAATATTTAATAGCTCAATTCAATTGTGCTTTGGCATGGTTGCTAATACCTTTAGCCCTTGTGCATATACTTCTTGGACATTGATTTATTTTGACTAAACAATTGCATTCATGTAGATAATTGCATATAGTTTAGGTTACATTTAGTTAGATTTCATTGAATAAATGTTGATACCCCTTTGCTTTCTCTTGGTTTAAGCATCAGGACATGCTTGGTTTAAGTGTGGGGAGGTTGATAAACCCCATTTGTAGCGTTTATCTTATGCTTCATTTAAGGGATTTTATTACCTTTTACCCACATTTATTCAATAAAATAGCATGGTTTTACCCCCTTTAGCTTTATTTTTGGATTGTTAGTTTTTGTTAGTTTTAGAACTCTATCAGTTTTGTTTTATTTATCACTATGAATTCTCGTCCTTGTGGTTTTGGATATGGTTATAACTATGTTGTAGGTGATGAAAACTTGAATGATGTCTCACATTATGGGAGAGATGAATACTTGAGAAGGGAGCCACATCCATATGAGCAATCACCATGGCAACCTCCTCATTCAAGCTACTATGATGGTAATCCCTCCTATAATGCATATCATTCCAATGGATATGATGGTCCTTATCATGATTATTCCACTCAACCACCATCATTCCATGTGCCATACTCACAACATAGTCCTCAAACGCCATCATTCTAACCACCATACTCTCAATCCACATCCTATTTCCACCAATTGCCTCCACAAAATCCTATTCCATATTCTCCCTATGCATATCCTTGTGATAATTATTAGCAAGCAACCATTGAATCACCACCACTCCAACATCTTTACCCTTCAAACCAAGTTCCCATGAATGATACACTTGGTATCATTCCTTAAGAGCAAGAAGATCTCCTAACCAAACTCACTAGTTTCACCTCTACCCTCTAAAAACTTATGTCCCGTATACTTCCACCTTCTACCAACAACCAAAAAACCTTCCAACCTCCAAGCCTTAATGAATTCTCCTTTCCATCACAACCCTCCATGGAAGAATATCCATGTCCATCAATCCAAGACATATGATCCTACTTATGTTAGTGAAGAGGAACAAGATTCAAAGGATCATCTCAAGAAAGCAATGGATCGGCTTCAAGCAACCATCCGTCAAAAGTTGGACTCGTGGAATTCATGCCACAAGCAAAATATGTCCACGGATGATTGTGAAAAAGCAACCGAAGAGGGAAGTATGAGGGAGATTTTAGAGTCTCAAGTTGAGCACAAGAAAATGGAGTGTGTTTTGCAACAAGTGGAAGAGATGGAGATTGTTGACGAAGAAGAAGTAGAAGAAGACCTAGGGGAGGTTGAATAAGAAGGACATTCCATCATTGAAGACAATTCTACATCAAGTGACAATGGTGATCTTGTTGGAGCTTCTTCCATGGGATGTGAAACTGATGTTGAGGAGGCATGTGCACAACCTCCAATGCATGTTGTGATCAATGAAGAAGAGTTGGAAGAAGTTAGCAAATAAGAGGAAATTGAAGAAAGTTGTCAAAAGGTGGAAATCATCAAGGAGGAGCCAAAGGAAGTGGAGCCTACAATGTCAAGCCCATTAGATATCTTCCTTGCTAAGTCACTATCCAAATCACAAATTCAGTGGGTAATCATCTCATCCTTTAATTTTCTTGGCCCATATCAATATGCATTGTTAGAAACAGATGGTCAACTTAGAACTATTTGTGGGTTAGAAAGTAGAAAAGAGTTGGATGTTGGTTGGCAACAAGAATCAAGGTACATAGTGGCTAGAAACTCAATTCAAAGGTGGAATGGTACTCAAGTCAATGGAATTAGGATGATAACTAAGAGTCACAAAGAGAATTCAATAAGTTTGTCACCCTATTGGAAGCATGAAGATAAAGAAGAAAGGGGGTTGACAAACAAAGTATGGGACCCCGGAATATACATAAACAATCATCAACTTTGGGGCCTTGTCACTTGCTTAAGCCTCCTTGAAGGCCTTGTACACTTAACTTGGGATCCCGGAGGTCATTGGAAGTACAAATATTGGTGGGGATTTGATGACAAGTCATCTTAGCCTAATTTAGCTAGTCTTTTTCTTTAGTTTTCATTAGAATTATGCACTTTCTTGAGCTACAAGCAAGCTAATTGAGTAGATTTTCATGTTTCCCTTGATTGAACCAACCATATATGAATTCATGCCATTTCATGAGGTTTTAGGCTATATTTGTTGCATATTATGAAAGATTGAATATCTCATGATTTTGAGCATAGCTTTGATGAGTTTGGTTGATTAATGATAGGTGAAGAAAGCTTGGAGAAAGGTTGAAGCAAAGAGGAATGGCTAGGAGTGAAAAGAGGACAATGGAATAAGTGAAAATTGAACCAGGAAAGCATGAAGTTAGCCCCAACGTTAGGCCCCTAACTTGGAGGCTAACGTTGGGCATGAAGGATTCTCCCTGGGCTTCCCACGTTTGAGCCAACGTTAGCCCCCTAACTTGGAGGCTAACGTTGGCAAGAGAAACTTGAAATTCATCCCTGGGCCAGCCAACGTTTGCGCCAACGTTAGCCCCCTAACTTGGAGGCTAACGTTGGCACATGAACCACAAAGGGAGGGGCACCAACGTTTGCGCCAACGTTAGCCCCCTAACTTGGAGGCTAACGTTGGCGCCACTAGCACTAAGCAAGGCCAACGTTAGGGTCAAAGTTAGACCCCTAACGTTGGCACCAACGTCCAAACCAGAGAATATTGCTTGCTGCTATGAAAAGTTAGGGTCAAAGTTAGCCCCCTAACTTTGACCCTAACGTTGGGACCAACTATGGCTAACTTCAAAATCGGTTCAATTGGTTCACTTCGGTTCTTCTTCAAACTTCAAGAACAATCAACCAAGGCCTCTTTCAACCCAATTCCACCAAGAACAAAGGCCCAACTCAAGGCTTGAAGATCATTTTGGAAAGTGTATAAATAGGATAGAATTCAAGTTATTCAAAGAGCTTTCCTTTGAGAATTTTCATAATAGTTTTCGGAGAGCTTTTGAACTTGAGTGAACTTTAATTTCTTGCATTCATTGCTTTCAATTTCATTTTACATTTGCCTTGGATCTTGGATTGGAGAATTGAAGAAATTCTATTTCAATCTCAATCTTGGATCTCTCTGTTTCTTTACTGTTAATTGAATTTCATTTCCGGTTCATTGTTCTTCATCTCTTTTCTTTGCAATTTACAATTTCCTTGCTATTGTTCTTGTTGGATCTAGGAAGGCATTGAGATCTAGACTTAGTTTTCTAGTCTCTGGGTCCTGAGATCTGAATTTCTCATTTCAATTCCCTGCTTATTGCTTTTTCTGTTCATTTACTTTACTGCTTCAAGATCCGGTTCAATCCCAATTCCCTTTCCCTCTTCTGTTTGATGCAATTTAGTTTTTCCTTGTTTAAATTCTGCAAATCCATTCCCCAATTCCCTTTACATTTCAAGCAATTTATATTCCTTGCACTTTAAGATTCCACAATTTACATTTCTTGCACTTTAAGTTTCTGCCATTTAATTTCTTGTTCTTTAAGATTCAGCAATTTAATTCCCTGCTTTCTTTAATTTCATGCAATTTACATTCTGCAAGTCACAAATCTCTCAACCAACACTTGATTCGCTTGACTAAATCAACCACTAAACTAAAATTGCTCAATCCTTCAATCCCTGTGGGATCGACCTCACTCCCGTGAGTTTTTATTACTTGATACGACCCGGTACACTTGCCGGTTAGTTTTGTGATGTTTTGTGAGAGATTCGCTTTTCACCAAAATATCTCATCAAGTTTTTGGCGCCGTTGCCGGGGATTGATTAGATTGACAATGATTAAGTGAGGTGGTAATTTAGATCAAGCACTTTTTCTTTAATTTTTGACTAACCCACTAACTGTTTGAAGTTTTGCCTGAGCTAATAGAAACCTCATTCTAGCAATAGAGTGAAATTTCCTTGGCTCATCCTGCTGAACATGGTTTTCATAGTTTGAAAAACAAACGAGAGGAGTGGTTTTCATTCATTACCCTCTCAAGTTTGCCCACTGTTTGATGCTTTGTGTCAACTGATCCTTCAATCATATCCTGCTCTGAATATGCTCTGTCTTCACTTGAATTGGCTGTGACTGTGCAGATCATGGAAGGGAACTCAACAAATTCTAGCAATCATGAGAGTAATACCCCCACCTTGGATGATAATGTAACCCATAGTTCGAAGCAACTATCCATAGCCATGAATGATGTTGCCCAATGGTTTGAAGCTTTTCCACAAGGAAGCATTATCTGATGGGAAGAACTGATGAATGGACTCCTAGTCAAATTTAACCCACCACAAGGAGTTGTTAAGCAAGAGGCAGAAGTGCATCCCTTAGAGAAAGAAATTGAAGGTGCTCGTGCAGTAATAAGCCAAAACAAGCAGATGCATCAGCAGACTCTACAACAATTAGATATGATGGCTAAAAAAATCATTGAGTTGAGACATGCTGTAGTACATACATACAACCTGACTCAAAGCTCATATGGGTATAATCACGTTGAACAAAGCTTTGGGGCCATTAACCGAGAGCAACAAAGCTATGAGCAACTACAAGCTCCAAGCAATCACTCTAGCATGCTCCATAACAGGCCTCAGAATGATGTGTACAATCCACCTTGGAGAACTCATTCTAATGGGAGGGGGGTTGAGAACCAAAACCAAAGACCAAGGAACTTCAACTACAACAACCATTTCCCAAACTTGCAAAAACCATACGGCCCACCCTTCCAACCTCAGATACCTCTCAACCAACAACCTTCACAACACTATCATAGGACCACCAATTTGGAGGTCTTAATAGAGAAAATGATGGAACACCAAGAAATAACAAACAAAAACCAGGAAGCCTCATTGAAGATCCTGGAGAGTCAGATTGGGCAGCTCTCCAAGCAAATTTCTATTGAGAGACCTTTAAGCTCACTGCCCAGTGACACAATCTCAAATTTGCAACAACATCACCACACCATCTCACAGAATTCTCAAAGGATTTCCAATCTAGAAAGTGGAGTAGAGAGAATGATGACACATCTAAAAAGGATGAACAAACACTATGAGGACCTACTCGGGGGAATTGAGAAGCAAATAGAACAATTAGCTAAAAACCTCACAGAAACAAGTAAGAAGGAAGCAAAGCCTCACTTAGTTGGACAATGGGACAAGGAGAAGAAGGCTCAGAATCTGAAATAAGCAAGCACAGAGGATGTCAAGCTAGTGACATTAAAAGAGCGCTTGTTGGGAGGCAACCCAACCTGAGGTAGTTTTCTGTTCATAACTATTTTAATAAAAAGGTTAATTAGTTTATCTACTTTGCAAAGAAGCTAAGTTTGGTGTTACATACCAAAATAACATAAGAGAGAATGAAGGATTCTAAGTTTGGTGTTTCACCAAAATCCCATCATAAAACACATTCTCATTTTCTGCATAATGCTGGCTTCAAGCATGATGGATGAATTAGTTAACTATTCTGCTGTTTCCTAGTTTTCAATTTTATCAATGTTGAAAAAGAAAAAGAGTTTCACACATGGTTAATCCGATGCATTGGCAAGGTGCTAAGTTTGGTGTTCCCACACCAGAGTAAGTACAAAGGCCACGAATAAATCATGCAAGCTAACCATTTTTCAAGTGCTTGGGGAACAAGCAACTTTCAATATCATTGCAGAGGTCCATACAAGCTGTTGGAAGGCTTAAGCATCATCAACCAAAGAAACAGAACCTAAAGGCCAGCAATGATGAGAAGAAGGAAAGCAATTGAACTCCAACAGGTTGTATTGTTAAGTGATTGTTTTACATCAAATATTGCTGTGATTGAAAGTTGGATTGTATCCCTAATTGCCCTGCCTGTCTGCATAGTATAAATTCTTTCTATATACCCCTGCCTGCATACATAGTATGATCTCTTTCTTTATAATTCAATAAGCAAGATGTTTGATCATTCACAACATTCTCATCTTCAAAACTTGTTTGCACTCAATGTCCAAGAAATGCATCACATGAAAGTTCTTTGAAAAGAAGGATTGAGGAATCAATCAGTTTTGAGGCAAGCAAAAGATTGGGAGAAGTGGTGGTTCTAGTTGTATGATTTTGTATCGAGGTTGCATGCTTGTGAAAACTTGCATGGGAGCTCATAGGCGGGACATGAAGTTCAAAGAAGTATTGTGGGGATTCTCAAAAATCTATTGATCCGAGAAGCAGCAAACAAAACAAAAGAAAGAAAAGAAAGTACAAAAACAAAAAGAACATGGTCCAAGGCTCTGAGCATCAATTACTAGGCAGAAAAGAAAGAAGAAACAATGACTCAAAGAGTTGTTAGCCTAGTAAAATGCTTGTGGTTGAAGTGTGTCAAGGAAAGAGGCTTGAGCAAGTAAATCCTCAGGTGTGCTTCAACACCTAATACCTTAAAACCAACTGGTTTAGGAGTATTGATTGAAAGCTTATCTAAAGAGCCGCCTTGAGACATGATACTTAGAGTCGAGGCCAAAGCACAGAAACTATAAGCTGCTTCAAGGTGATTACATATAAAGAGATCTCCATGGTACCATTTGGATGAAAATCCTAAGACCTACGACTCCCAATATGTAAGGACTAGTGAGCACTGAAGCCCTTGCATGAGCATATGATTTAGAGTTCACCCCACTGATACTTGATCACTTCACTCACTGCACTTTACAAGTGTTCCTCAATCCATCTTAATTGAAAGAACCTTGGAGCATAAATCTATTTCTTGATTGAACCAACCATATATGAATTCATGCCATTTCATGAGGTTTTAGGCTATATTTGTTGCATATTATGAAAGATTGAATATCTCATGATTTTGAGCATAGCTTTGATGAGTTTGGTTGATTAATGATAGGTGAAGAAAGCTTGGAAAAAGGTTGAAGCAAAGAGGAATGGCTAGGAGTGAAAAGAGGACAATGGAATAAGTGAAAATTGAACCAGGAAAGCATGAAGTTAGCCCCAACGTTAGCCCCCTAACTTGGGGGCTAACGTTGGGCATGAAGGATTCTCCCTGGGCTCCCCACGTTTGAGCCAACGTTAGCCCCCTAACTTGGAGGCTAAGATTGGCAAGAGAAACTTGAAATTCATCCCTGGGCCAGCCAACGTTTGCGCCAACGTTAGCCCCCTAACTTGGAGGCTAACGTTGGCACATGAACCACAAAGGGAGGGGCACCAACGTTTGCGCCAACGTTAGCCCCCTAACTTGGAGGCTAACGTTGGCGCCACTAGCACTAAGCAAGGCCAACGTTAGGGTCAAAGTTAGACCCCTAACGTTGGCACCAACGTCCAAACCAGAGAATATTGCTTGCTGCTATGAAAAGTTAGGGTCAAAGTTAGCCCCCTAACTTTGACCCTAACGTTGGGACCAACTATGGCTAACTTCAAAACCGGTTCAATTGGTTCACTTCGGTTCTTCTTCAAACTTCAAGAACAATCAACCAAGGCCTCTTTCAACCCAATTCCACCAAGAACAAAGGCCCAACTCAAGGCTTGAAGATCATTTTGGAAAGTGTATAAATAGGATAGAATTCAAGTTATTCAGAGAGCTTTCCTTTGAGAATTTTCATAATAGTTTTCGGAGAGCTTTTGAACTTGAGTGAACTTTAATTTCTTGCATTCATTGCTTTCAATTTCATTTTACATTTGCCTTGGATCTTGGATTGGAGAATTGAAGAAATTCTATTTCAATCTCAATCTTGGATCTCTCTGTTTCTTTACTGTTAATTGAATTTCATTTCCGGTTCATTGTTCTTCATCTCTTTTCTTTGCAATTTACAATTTCCTTGCTATTGTTCTTGTTGGATCTAGGAAGCCATTGAGATCTAGACTTGGTTTTCTAGTCTCTGGGTCCTGAGATCTGAATTTCTCATTTCAATTCCCTGCTTATTGCTTTTTCTGTTCATTTACTTTACTGCTTCAAGATCCGGTTCAATCCCAATTCCCTTTCCCTCTTCTGTTTGATGCAATTTAGTTTTTCCTTGTTTAAATTCTGCAAATCCATTCCCCAATTCCCTTTACATTTCAAGCAATTTATATTCCTTGCACTTTAAGATTCCGCAAATTACATTTCTTGCACTTTAAGTTTCTGCCATTTAATTTCTTGTTCTTTAAGATTCAGCAATTTAATTCCCTGCTTTCTTTAATTTCATGCAATTTACATTCTGCAAGTCACAAATCACTCAACCAACACTTGATCCGCTTGACTAAATCAACCACTAAACTAAAATTGCTCAATCCTTCAATCCCTGTGGGATCGACCCCACTCCCGTGAGTTTTTATTACTTGATACGACCCGGTACACTTGCCGGTTAGTTTTGTGATGTTTTGTGAGAGATTCGCTTTTCACCAAAATATCTCATCAGGATTCAAGGATGAATTCAAGCATAAGCCACCATAGCAAGGACCCCATCAAATGTCCAACTTAAGGACTTAAACTAAAAGTGCTAGGTGGGAGACACCCCACCATGGTAAACTCTTTCCATTCTCTTGTATATATACTTAATAAGTGATTCAAGTTACCATTATAGGTAGTTTTCTTCTTTTCCATACTCTTCTACATTTTGTTTTGATTGATAGGTTGTTGTAGTGTGTTTTCATTAGTTTAGATTGTTGTTAAAGTAGGTTACTTGAAGTGCAAGTTGTGTTTATTTTGTTTTGGAAAATTCTTCAAGAACTTAAAGATTTTTGTTAAATTTGAATTTTGGTTGCTTTAGGATGTTTATATGTTAGGAGAGTGTTAAATTCCGTGTTTATGCTTCTAAAAAAAAAATCAATCCGCGCTTAAGCACGCATGGCGCGTACGCGCGGATTGCACTGCATGGCTCTTGGTACATTTTCCAGAGAGTTATGCTAATTCTGCGCAAACATTAAGCTCCTGGCATAACCTAATGTGCGCGTATGCGCACTGCGCGCATGCGCGCCGATGGCATAATCCGCAATACGCGCGCCTGCGCACATGCCGCGTACGCGCCCATGATCCCAACTGCGCAAGGCGCGCGTAAGCACGCATGGCGCTTATGCGCGGATTTGCACCCTATTTTTCTCCTTTCTCCTTTCTTCTTCTTTCTTCTTTTCTTCTTTTCTTCTTCTTTCTTTCTACCTTTCTTCTTCCTCTCTTGAAAAAAAATTTATAAAAAAAAAATATATATATATATATATATATATATATATATATATATATAAGAAATTATAAAAAATAAAAAATAAAAAATAAAAAATAAAAATAAATAAATAAATAAAATACTAATAAAAAATTTTTTTTCCTTTTCTTCCATTTTCTTTTGTCTATTGCATTTGTACACTTTTATTTGCATTTTAATTTTGTTTCTATAGTTTGTTTTCATTTTATTTTCTAAGTTTCTCATTTTAATAATGGTGTTACATTTTCCTACTCAATTGTTGAGAATTTCTTGCGTTATTTTGGTGTCTCTTGACTTGTTTGATATTGATGGGTGATGAAACTTTTAAATCAATGCTTCATCTTGTATAACTATTGTGTCTTTGTGCATTGATATGACCTCATATTGCCTTTCATGACGCACTTTTTTTTCTTATGTGAACTTGATGCTCAATATGCTCTTCATGCCTTGACTTTACTCTTGCATCAAGCTTCATGATATGCCTTAGCTTACATTGTTTTCTCACTCACATGCTTAGCTACCATGTAGTAGAGAATCATACTCTTATTTGGCATTAGCCCCCGCCTATATTTTATTTGTTTTGATATCTTTGTTATAGGCTAAATTTTCTTTCTTTTTCTCTCCCTTTAGGTTGGCCACCAAGAAAGGAAGAAAAGGAAAAGCTTTTAAATGGAGCAACAAACAAGTCATCCGCACAACCTTTCGAAGAAGCTCATTAATTGTAGCAACCCATCCACCTTGCTCTTCTTTGCATGCCCCGAGGACGGTGAAATCTTCAAGTGTGGGAAGGTAGTTTGACCGATCTCCATGGGTAACAATTTCCTTTTCAACACAAATTTTTTTTTATTTTCTTCGTTAGATAGTTGTTGCATTGCATGATAGGTTGCATGTTAGTTAGAATTTGTACATATTTTTACCACTTCTTTCCTATTAGGACTACTTGATTAGGGTGATGATTTCTTTTCCAAGAAATTATTTTTAGGGCAACCTACCAATTTGAAAGATTTTTGTTTAACTTGCTTGAAAGAATTTATTTTGGAACATGGTTTTTGAGCTAAGAACACAAGCTTGTGAGATTTGAGCCTAATGGTGTGGTTACATCTTATAACCACTTATTTTCCCTTCTTGTGTGCATTGTTCTCTTTCTATGATTGTGATCTTTGATTTGTTTGATTCTTTATGTCCATTATTTTGTGTATTCATGTATTTATATGATTGAGGCCATCATTTTATTTAGCTCACTTACCCAAATAGCCTACCTTTTATCTTCCATTACAATAAAAGTCCTTAATTTGGATCTTTGATTAGCTTAGGCTAGTGTGTGTGTATCATTCAAGTGTGGGAATCTTGGGACATTGGGTGAATAAAAGGGTAGTTTTGTATTTTGTTGTAAATATTTGAGAATTGGGTACATGCTCATGTATTGATAAAATGTATAGACTTTATGTATTGATGTTCTTGTATATAGTTTGAAAGAAAGAAAGAAAGAAAAGTGAGAAAAACAAAAGAAAAAAATAGAAACAAAGAAAGAAACAAAGAAAAAGAAAGAAATAAAAGGGAACAAAATGCCCCAAAGCAAAGCTCAATAAGGGTCAATGCATAAGTGTTGTGAAATGAAAAGGAGTACATGAGTATGTGAAAAAGTGAGAAAATGGGTAGTTAGGTTAGCTTTGAAATTGTATAGGATGTCATAGGTTAGGTGGGAAGTTTAAGCTTATCAAAGATTCAAATTTCAAGCTCACTTGACCAAATATGCATCCTTACCTTGACCCTAACCCCATTAAAACCTAAAATAAAGACCTCATGATACTTGTATGCATGCATGAAATAAATGTTGATTGTTAGAAGAAAAACAAATCTTAGAAAGCATGATTAGGAGAGAATTGAATGAATCGACCCTACACACTTGAGCGACTAGAGTGCAAACACTTCCGGTGAGGGTTCGATGCTCAATTCCTTGATTCCCGGCTTTCATGAGCATTCTTCTTGCAAGTCTACTTGAACTTCATTTTGATATTTAAATTGGTAGGATTCATGAGTCGTCATGGGACCTTAGCCCTACTTGTGCATGTATGTCTTGAAGATTGATTTATTTTTAACCAAGTAGGTAGAATCATTTCGCATTTAGTTGCATTCATGCATATAGTTTAGGTTGCATTTAGGTTATTTGCTTTGAATAAATGTTGATACCCTTTGCTCTCTCTTGGTTTAAGCATGAGGACATGCTTGGTTTATGTGTGGGGAGGTTGATAAACCCCATTTGGAGGTTTTATCTTGTGCTTGATTTAGGGGATTTTATAACCTTTTACCCACATTTATCCAATGAAATAGCATGGTTTTATAACTTCTCCTTTAATTGTGCTTAAGAGTGAACACATGCTTTTTAGGTCTTAAAATAGTTAAATTTAATTCACCTTGATTCCATTAGATGCCTTGATATATTTGTTAAGTGATTTCAAGTTTAGGAGGCAAAGATTGGATCAAGGGGATGAAAGAAAAGCATGTAAAAATGGAGAATTCATGAAGAAATGAAGGAATCGCAAAAGCTGTCAGGACGACCTCTTCGCACTTAATCGGCCATAACTTGAGCTACAGAGGTCCAAATGATGCGGTTCTAGTTGCGTTGGAAAGCTAACATCGGGGGCTTCGAAATGATATATGACTTGTCATAGCTGCACCGCGTTAAGAGGCGCGCACACGCACAGTACACATACTCGCGGATGGTGGCACATGGTTCACTTAGTCAAACACGTGGCCAGCGATTTTAGAAGCCTTGTGGGTCCAATCCAACTCATTTCTGATGCTATTTAAGCCAAGGATTGAAGGGGGATTAACATACTTTGAGAATTAGTCATAGTTTAAGCTTTAGGAGTAGTTTTAGTTAGTTTTAGAGAGAGAAGCTCTCGCTTCTCTCTATGATTAGAATTAGGATTAGGTTTAGTTCAATAATTTAGATCTACGTTACAATTCATGCTTTCCTCTTCCTCTACCTTTCAATTCTATGTTGTTACATTCACCATTCTTCTATTGTTGTTATTTCTTTCTTCCATTTTGTTTGTAGATCTACTCTTGTTCATTATATTTTCTTTTAATGCAATTTGAGGTAATTCATGTAGATCTTGTTTCCTTTGATTGTTGTTGTTAATTCATTGCCATAATTGTTGTTAGATTTCATTATTGTTATCAATTTACTTTACTTTCCTTTTATGCCTTCCAAGTGTTTGATAAAATGCTTGGTTGGATTTTAGTATAGAATTTTCTCCTCTTGGCTTTGGTAGAGTAATTAGTGACGCTTGAGTTATGTAATTCCTTTGTAGATTGATAATTAGAAGTTGCTAACTGATTTGGATACCACTAAAGCTAGTCTTTCCCTTGGGAGTTGGCTAGGACTTGTGGAATCAAGTTGATTCATCCACTTGACTTTCCTCTGTGATTAGAGGTTAACTAAGTGGTAGCAATGGACAATTGTTGTCACAATTGAGGAGGATAACTAGGATAGGACTTCTAGTTCTCATATCTTGCCAAGAGCTTTCTTAGTTGTTAGTTTATTTCTTTTGCAATTTACATTCCTTGTTCCTTAACTCAAAACTCCAAATATACTTCATAGCCAATAACAAGAACATTTGTTTGCAATTCCAAGGGAGAACGACCCGAGGTTCAATACTTCGATTTATAAATTTAGGGATTTGTTTTAGTGACAACCAAGTTTTTGTATGAAAGGACTATTGTTGGTTTAGAAACTATACTTGCAACGAAAATTTATTGTGAATTCTAGACCACACAAAGTCCTCTCATCAGCGTGCGCATCCATGACGCATATGCGTCATTTTCATTTCAGCACACCACGCGTGGGCGTGAGCGACGCCACGCGTCGCATGCAAATTTTTTCCCCCCTCAAATGGAACAGAGAGTTGCATCAAAACGACGCTGGACTCGTGCATTTAGCACAATTCTGGTCGATGCGTACACGTGCCTCATGCGTACGCGTCATTTCTACTTATTCCGTCTTATGCGTTCGCATCCATGACGCGCACGCGTCGATGGATTTCTGCCTCATCCACGCTCACGCGTGATCCACGCGTACGCGTGGATTTAAATTTTGATAACTCCCTAACGTGAGAACCCTAGCCCCTCTCGCGTGTTTTTTTCCCCTCCCCTCTCTCAACGTTTCCCCTTCTTCCCCTTCAACATCCTAATCTCCCTTTTTCCTTCATTGCCACCACCCCCACCGCCGGCAACACCAGACCGCCGCCGACCAACCCCCTCCTCCTCCTTTCTTCTTCTGTTCTCCTACTTACCTCTCTTCTCAGCCCCCGCCTCTTACCGTCACCACCGCGCCTCTGCCCTGCGTCACCGCAACGCTCGCCACCACCACCGTGCCTCTGCCCTGCACTGTTTTGGGCGTTCAACGCCAGGTTGTAACCTGTTTCTGGCGTTGAACTCCAACTTGTAACTTGTTTCTGGCGCTGGACGCCAGACTGCAATACGGAACTGGCGTTGAATGGCAGTTTACGTCATCTATCCTTGAACAAAGTATGGACTATTATATATTTTGGGAAAGCCCTGGATGTCTACTTTCCAACGCAATTGGAAGCGCACCAATTGGACTCTTGTAGCTCCAGAAAATCTATTCCGAGTGCTGAGAGGTCAGAATCCAACAGCATCAGCAGTCCTTTTTCAGCCTGAATCAGATTTTTGCTCAGCTCCCTCAATTTCAGCCAGAAAATACCTGAAATTACAGAAAAACACACAAACTCATAGTAAAGTCCAGAAATATGAATTTTTCCTAAAAACTAATGGAAATATACTAAAAACTAACCAAATCATACTAAACACTATATGAAATTAACCCCAAAAAGCGTATAAAATATCCGCTCATCACAACACCAAACTTAAACGGTTGCTTGTCCCCAAGCAACTAGACAAATAAAATAGAATACAAATAAGTCACGAAGCATTAATATCTCAGAGTTCTTGAGTGAAGCTCAGATTTTAATTAGATGAGCGGGACTAGTAGCTTTTTGCTTCCGAACAGTTTTGGCATCTCACTTTATCCATTGAAGCTCAGAATGATTGGCATCTATAGGAACTTAGAATTCAGATAATGTTATTGATTCTCCTAGTTCAGTATGTTGATTCTTGTACACAGCTACTTTATGAGTCTTGGCCGTGGCCCTAAGCACTTTGTTTTCCAGTATTACCACCGGATACATAAATGCCACAGACACATAATTGGGTGAACCTTTTCAGATTGTGACTCAACTTTGCTAAAGTCCCCAATTAGAGGTGTCTAGGGTTCTTAAGAACACTCTTCTTTTTGCTTTGGACCTTGACTTTAACCGCTCAGTCTCAAGTTTTCACTTGACACCTTCACGCCACAAGCACATGGTTAGGGACAGCTTGGTTTAGCCGCTTAGACCAGGATTTGATTCCCTTAGGCCCTCCTATCCACTGATGCTCAAAGCCTTGGATCCTTTTTATTACCCTTGCCTTTTGGTTTTAATGGCTATTGGCTTTTTCTGCTTGCTTTTTCTCTCTCTCTTTTTTTTTTTTTGCAAGCTTTGTATTCACTGCTTTCTCTTGCTTCAAGAATCATTTTTATGATTTTTCAGATTATCAATAACATGTCTCATGTTCATCATTCTTTTGAGATCCAACATATTTAACATTCAAGAACATCAAATTCCAAAGACATATGTTATGTTCAGGCATTCATTCAGAAGGCAGAAAGCATTGCCACCACATGTAAATAATTAGAATTTCTTTTATTAAAAATTCGAAAAATATTGCCTCCTTATTCTAAAGAAAATCTTCTATTTTATTCATGTTTAATGATGATGAGAAAAATAAATTATAGCTTAATTGGAGATAAAATAACTACTAATTACTACTATAACTTCTAAGGTAAAACTCAAATAAGAACAATTATCATAGAGTTAAGGCTAAGATTAGAACTCAACAACCTTGAGTTTGGGATGTGGATGTTCCTCTAGTCTGTGGGGTGCTTGGTCCTTCAAGAGATAACTTCTGACGCTTCAATTCCTTTAAGTCATGCCCTTGCTCTTCTTGTTCCCTGAGTAGTTTGCAGAGCATACTGTTTTGATTTTGCTGTTCTTCCTTTATTTGGTCCATAGATTCTTGCAACTTGGTAACAGATGCTTCAAGCTATTCCCAATATTCAAATTGAGGGACTTCCGCGAGAAATTCTTGCGCCCTCCTCTTGATGGGGTCATCCTACACTTGTTGTTTTTTCATTGTGGTTTTAGTGATTGGTTGCTCCACTGAGATGTACTCCGTTATTTCCATCCTTACTCCAGCATCTTTGCAGAGCATAGAGATTAGGCTTGGATAAGCCAACCTGGCATCTTTGGAGTTCTTGTTTGCAAGTATGTAAAATTCAGATGGAATCAGTTGATGAACTTCCACTTCTTTTCCCAACATAATGCAATGGATCGTTACGGCTCTTTTAACGGTGACTTCAGAACGGTTGCTAGTGGGCAATATAGAATGCCCAATGAAGTCCAGCCATCCTCTGGCGACGGGTTTGAGATCTTCTCTCTTGAGTTGATTTGGGACACCCTTGCTGCTGGTGGTCCACCTGGCTCCAGGGATGCATATATCCTCTAGAATCTTATCCTGGCTCTTGTTTATTCTCATCATTTTCCTATTGAAGGAGTCTGGGTCATCTTTCAGCTGAGGTAGCTTAAAGATCTCTCTGATTTTGTCAGGGTAGATGTGAACATTCTTTCCTCTGACCACAGTCCGATAGTCATAGAGGGCAGTTCCAGATATTCTCTGCCTGTCTGTTTACCACAGATTAGCGTAGAACTCTTGAACCATATTCCTTCCCACTTTTGTTTCAGGATTAGCTAGGACTTCCCAGTTCCTGTTTCGAATCTGCTCTTGGATCTCCGGATATTCATCTTCTTTTAGATCGAACTTGACTTCTGGGATCACTGATCTTAGACCCATTATTTTGTAGTAATGGTCTGAATGTTCTTTGGTTAAGAACTTCCCTTGATTCCAAAGTGGTTTTGGAATACTCTCTTTCTTGCCTCTTGGAGTGGGTTGTTTTCCTTTAGGATCCATGATCTTAGTGGGTATATTTTAGTGATCATGGATAAACACACCAAACTTAGAGGTTTGCTTGTCCTCAAGCAAAAGAAAAGAAAGGAGAGGGATAGAAGGAGAGCTAGTGTCGAATGGTAGATGAGAGGAGGGAGGCCGAATGTGGATTTAAAAGGGAGGGGGTGGGTTTTCGAAAATTTTAAAAAAGATAAGATAGAAGATATGATTTATAAAAAATAAGTATCATATGAAAATATGTGATTTAAAATTGAAAAGATATGAAAGATATTTGAAAAGGATAAATTTGGATTTTGAAAAAGATAATGTGGAGATTTGAAAAAGATATTGATGAGTTGAAAAGATTTTAGAAGGAAAAGAGATAGATTTGTTTTCGAAAATTTGAAAAAGAGTTGGATTGGATTGAGAAAGAATTTGTGTTTATGGATTAAGATACATTTGATATTTCTAAAGTAGGGTTTTAGAAATTAGGGTTTGTAACATGTTTATGCAAGAAATCATGAATTGAAATATGAAAATTAAAATTAAAATAAAAAATGTGAAATAAAAACGAATTTACCTCCTCCCCACCATCCTGGCGTTAAACGCCCAAATGCTGCATGTTTTGGGCATTTAACGCCCAAATGCTACTTCTCCTGGGCGTTCAACGCCCAGCTGTTGCTTCTTTCTGGCGTTGAACGCCAGGAATTCCTTTGTCACTGGGCCTTTTTCTGAACACCCAGGATGCTGTAAATCTGGCGTTAAATGCTCAGAAGGTGCTTCTTTCTGGCGTTCAATGCCCAGAAGATGCTTCTTTCTGGTGTTTAACGCCCAAATGGCTATCCTTACTAGCGTTCAACGCCCAGTGGATGCTTCTTTTGGGCGTTGAACGGCCAATTGTGCCTCTTACTGGTGTTTTCTTGCCAGTGAGCCTTTTTTTTTCTGTTTTGTGTGCTGAATCCTTCTGTAATCCTGTGAACCTATGCAATTGACTCTTTACCTTATTAACATTGAACTTATATGATTTAAAAATAAATAAATAAAATCAAGAATAGGGTAAAATAACAGAAAAAGTGTTGCCAATGGCTGGGTTGCCTCCCAGCAAGCGCTTCTTTATTGTCTTTAGCTGGACCTTGCTGAGCTTTTAATCTAACTTCAGCCTTGAGCACTCTTGCTCAACATTGCCTTCAAGATAGTGCTTGATTCTCTGTCCATTAACAATGAACTTCTTATCAGAATCAATGTCTTGAAGCTCCACATAACCATATGGTGATACACTTGTAATCATATATGGTCCCCTCCACCGGGATTTCAGTTTCCCAGGGAATAGCCTGAGCCTAGAGTTAAACAGCAGAACCTTTTGTCCTGGTTCAAAGATTCTAGATGATAGCTTTCTGTCCTGCCACCTTTTTTATTTCTCTTTATAAAGCTTGGCATTTTCGAAAGCAGTGAATCTGAATTCCTCTAGCTCATTCAGCTGGAGCAATCTTTTTTCTCCAGCTAATTTGGCATCAAAGTTTAGGAATCTCGTTGCCCAGTAGGCCTTATGCTCCAGTTCCACGGGCAGGTGACAAGCCTTACCATACACTAGTTGGTATGGAGAGGTCCCTGTAGGAGTCTTGAATGCTGTTCTGTAAGCCCACAGAGCATCATCCAAGCTCTGTGCCCAATCCTTTCTACGGGTACTTACAGTCTGTTCCAGGATCCTTTTTAGTTCTCTATTAGAAACTTCAGCTTGCCCATTTGTCTGTGGATGATATTGAGTCGCCACCTTGTGGCGAATTCCATACCGGACCATGGCAGAGTAAAGCTGTTTGTTGTAGAAGTGAGTGCCCCCATCACTGATTAGTACCGTAGGGACACCAAACCTGCTGAAAATATGTTTCTGGAGGAACTTCAGCACTGTTTGAGTATCATTGGTGGGTGTGGCAATGGCCTCTACCCATTTTGATACATAGTCAACTGCCACCAGAATATAAGTGTTTGAGTATGATGGTGGGAAAGGCCCCATGAAATCAATACCCCATACATCAAACAACTCAATCTCCAAGATTCCTTGTTGAGGCATGGCGTAACTATGAGGCAAATTACCAGCTCTCTTGCAACTGTCACAGTTACGTACAAACTCTTGGGAATCTCTGTAGAGTGTAGGCTAGTAGAAGCCACATTGGAGGACCTTGGTAGCTGTTCGCTCACCTCCGAAATGGCCTCCATATTGTGATCCATGGCAATGCCATAAGATCCTCTGTGCTTCTTCTCTAAGCACACACCTACGGATTATTTCGTCTGCACATCTCTTAAAGAGATAGGGTTCATCCCACAAGTAGTACTTTACATCAGTAATTAATTTTTTCTTTTGATGCATGCTATACTCCTTGGGTATGAACCTTGCAGCTTTATAGTTTGCAATGTTTGCAAACCATGGTGTTTCTTGAATGGCAAACAAATGCTCATCCGGAAAAGTTTCAGAGATCTCAATAGAGGAAGAGGACGCCCCTTCTACTGGCTCTATCTGGGACAGATGGTCAGCCACTTGGTTTTCTGTCCCTTTTCTGTCTCTTATTTCTACGTCAAACTCCTGCAGAAGCAACACCCATCTTATGAGCCTGGGTTTTTAATCCTGCTTTGTGAGTAGATATTTAAGAGCAGCATGGTCAGTGTACACAATCACTTTGGATCCTACTAAGTATGATCTAAACTTGTCAATGGCATAAACCACTGGAAGCAATTCTTTTTCTGTGGTTGTGTAGTTTTTCTGGGCATCATTTAAAACGCGGTTAGCATAATAAATGACATGCAGAAGCTTGTCATGCCTTTGTCCCAGTACTGCACCAATGGCATGGTCACTGGCATCACACATTAGTTCAAATGGTAATGTCCAGTCTGGTGCAGAAATAACTGGTGCTATGACCAGCTTAGCTTTCAGAGTTTCAAACGCCTGCAGACACTCTGTGTCAAACACAAATGGCATGTCAGCAGCTAGCAGATTGCTCAGGGGTTTTGTGATTTTTGAAAAATCCTTTATAAACCTCCTATAAAATCCTGCATGCCCTAGAAAGCTTCTGATTGCCTTAACATTAGCAGGTGGTGGTAATTTTTCAATTACTTCCACTTTAGCTTTATCCACCTCTATTCCCTTATTCGAAATTTTATGCCCAAGGACAATTCCTTCAGTCACCATAAAGTGACATTTTTCCCAGTTTAAAACCAGGTTGGTCTCTTGGCATCTTTTCAGAACCAGTGTCAGGTGATCAAGGCAGGAGCTGAATGAGTCTCCATATACTGAGAAGTCATCCATGAAGACTTCCAGAAAATTTTCCACCATATCAGAGAAAATAGAGAGCATGCATCTCTGAAAGGTTGCAGGCGCATTACACAGCCCAAATGGCATCCTTCTGTAAGCAAACACTCCAGATGGACATGTGAATGCTGTTTTCTCTTGATCCTGGGGATCTACTGCAATTTGGTTGTAGCCTGAATAGCCATCCAAAAAGCAGTAATAATCATGACCTGCTAGTCTTTCTAGCATCTGGTCTATAAATGGTAAAGGAAAATGGTCCTTTCTGGTGGCTGTATTGAGCCTTCTGTAGTCAATACACATGCGCCACCCTGTAACTGTTCTTGTAGGAACCAGTTCATTTTTTTCATTATGAACCACTGTCATGCCTCCCTTTTTGGGGACAACTTGGACAGGGCTCACCCAGGGGCTATCAGAAATAGGATAAATAATCCCAGCCTCCAGTAATTTGGTGACCTCTTTCTGCACCACTTCCTTCATGGATGGATTAAGCCGCCTCTGTGGTTGAACCACTAGCTTAGCATTGTCCTCCAATAAGATCTTGTGCATGCATCTAGCTGGGCTTATGCCCTTAAGGTCACCTATGGACCACCCAAGAGCTATCTTGTGTGTCCTTAGCACTTGAATTAGTGCTTCCTCTTCCTGTGGATTTAAAGCAGAGCTTATGATTACTGGAAAAGTATCACCTTCTCCCAGAAATGCATATTTCAGGGATGGTGGTAATGGCTTGAGCTCAGGTTTAGGAGGTGTTTCCTCTTCCTGAGGAAGTTTCAGAAGTTCTTTCAATTCTTCTGAATCCTCCAAATCAGGCTGAACATTCTTAAAGATGTCTTCCAGCTCTGATTCGAGACTCTCAGCCATGTTAATCTCCTCTACCAAAGAGTCAATAAGATCAACTTTCATGCAGTCTTTTGGTGTGTCTGGATGCTGCATGGCCTTGACAGCATTCAACTTAAACTCATCCTCATTGACTCTCAAGGTTATTTCCCCCTGTTGGACATCAATGAGAGTTCGTCCAGTTGCTAGGAAGGATCTTCCTAGGATGAGAGTAGCACTCTTGTGCTCCTCTATTTCCAGCACTACAAAGTTAGTGAGAAAGGCGAATGGCCTAACCCTAACAATCATGTCCTCAATCACGCCTGATGGGTATTTAATGGAGCCATCAGCAAGTTGGAGACATATCCGGGTTGGTTTAACTTCTTCAGTTAAACCAAGCTTTCTGATGGTGGATGCAGGTATTAGGTTGATGCTTGCCCCAAGATCACATAAAGTTGTATTGGTGCAATTACCTTCTAATATGCATGGTATCAGAAAGCTCCCAGGGTCTTTAAGCTTTTCAGGAAAGCTTTTTAGAATGACTGCACTGCATTCTTCAGTGAGGAGAACTCTTTCAGTTTCTCTCCAATCCTTCTTATGACTCAAGATCTCTTTCATGAACTTGGCATAAGAAGGTATTTGCTCAAGTGCCTCTGCAAATGGAATCTTTATTTCAAGAGTCCTGAGATAATCTGCAAAGCGAGCAAATTACTTATCCTGCTCCTCTTGGCGGAGTTTTTGAGGATAAGGTATCTTGGCTTTATATTCCTCAAGCTTAGTTGCTGCAGGCTTATTTCCTACAGAGGTGGTTGGAGATGCCTTTTTAGAGGAGTTGTTATCAGCACTTGTGTATGTCTGATCCCTCACTGGCATTTGAATGCCAGGGTTAGAAGCTGGAGTGACGTTGGACGGCAACTCCTCACCTGTTCCTGGCGTTTGAATGCCAGAACTGTGCTTCTTCTGGGCGTTCAACGCCAATTCCTTGCTTGTTTCTGGCGTTGAACGCCAGGACTGAGCATGGTTTGGGCGTTCAACGCCAGCTTTCCACCCAATTTATGGCGTTTGATTGCCAGAATTATTCCTCTCTGGGCTCTTACTGTCCTCAGATGGATTTTGGGTAGTTTGGTCATTTCTTGGCTTTCTGCTACCTTGAGGTGGGGCATCTAATGTTTTTCCACTTCTCAATTGAACTGCTTGGCACTCTTCTGTTATTTGTTTTGACATCTGCTGCTTTGTTTGCTTTAATTGTACTTCCATATTTATATTAGCCATTCTTGTCTCTTGTAGTCTCTCCTTGAATTCGGCTAACTATTTTGTTAGAAAATCAAATTGCTGATTGAATTCAGTAGCTTGTTCTGCAAGACTCAGTTCAGCAGTCACTGTTCTAGCCTCTTCTTTCATGGAAGGTTCACTGCTTAGGTACAGATGCTGATTTCTGGCAACTGTATCAATGAGATCTTGAGCTTCTTCAATTGTCTTTCTTATGTGGATAGATCCACCAGCTGAGTAATCTAGAGAAATCTAAGCTCTTTCTGCAAGCCCATAATAGAAGATGTCTAACTGAACCCACTCTGAAAATATTTCAGAGGGGCATTTTCTTAGCATCTCTCTGTATCTCTCCCAGGCATCATAAAGAGATTCATTATCTCCTTGTTTAAAGCCTTGGATGTCCAGCCTTAGCTGTGTCATCCTTTTTGGAGGGAAATATTGATTCAGGAATTTTTCTGACAGCTGTTTCCATGTCCTTGTGCTAGCCTTAGGTTGGTTATTTAACCACCTTTTATTTTGGTCTTTTACAGCAAATGGAAACAGTAATAGTCTGTAGACATCCTAATCTACTTCCTTATCATGGACTGTGTCAGTAATTTGTAAAAACTGTGCCAGAAACTCTGTAGGTTCTACCTGTGGAAGACCGGAATACTGGTAACTTTGCTGCACCATGATAATGAGCTGAGGATTCAACTCAAAGCTACTGACTCCAATGGAGGGTATACTGATACTACTCCCATATGAAGCAGTAGTGGGGTTAGCATATGACCCCAGAGTCCTTCTAGACTGTTGGTGCGCAGAAATTGTGATTACACTTTAATTATGTAAAATTCATCGCTCTTTCTTTCCCTGGTAATGGCGCCAAAAACATGATGCCAATACCATGGTTCACAACTTCGCACAACTAACCAGCAAGTGCACTGGGTCGTCCAAGTAATACCTTACGTGAGTAAGGGTCGAATCCCACGGAGATTGTTGGTATGAAGCAAGCTATGGTCACCTTGTAAATCTCAGTCAGGAGGATATAAAATAGTAATGGAGTTTTCGAAAATAATTAATAAAATAGGGATAGAAATACTTATGTAAATCATTGGTGAGAATTTCAGATAAGCGAATAGAGATGCTTTCGTTCCTCTGAACCTCTGCTTTCCTGCTATCTTCACCCAATCAGTTTTACTCCTTTCCATGGCTGGCTTTATGTAATGCATCACCATTGTCAATGGCTACTTTCGGTCTTCTCTCGGGAAAATGATCCAAATGCCCTGTCACGGCATGGCTAATCGTCTGGAGGCATCACCCTTGTCAATGGTTACATCCTATCCTCTCAGTGAATATGGTCAACGCACCCTGTCACGGCACGGCTATTCATCTGTCGGTTCTCGATCATGCTGGAATAGGATTTACTATCCTTTTGCGTCTGTCACTATGCCCAGCAATCGCGAGTTTGAAGCTCGTCACAGTCATTCAATCATTGAATCCTACTCGGAATACCACAGACAAGGTTTAGACTTTCCGGATTCTCTTGAATGCCGCCATCATTCTAGCTTACACCACGAAGATTCTGATTAAGAGATCTAAGAGATACTCATTCAATCTAATGTAGAACGGAAGTGGTTGTCAGGCACGCGTTCATAGGGAATGATGATGATTGTCACGTTCATCACATTCAGGTTGAAGTGCGAATGAATATCTTAGAAGCGAAATAGGATGAGTTGAATAGAAAATAGTAGTACTTTGCATTAATCTTTGAGGAACAGCAGAGCTCCACACCTTAATCTATGGAATGTAGAAACTCTACCGTTGAAAATACATAAGTGATAATGGAGTTCATTGGTCTCGGCCCCAGAGGGGAACCGGAGTAACCAAGACCGTGAATACAATGATAAAAAGTTCTATTTATAATAAACTAGTCACTAGGGTTTACAGAAGTAAGTAATTGATGCATAAATCCACTTCCGGGGCCCACTTGGTGTGTGCTTGGGCTGAGCTTGAGTGTTGCACGTGTAGGGGTCATTCTTGGAGTTGAACGCCAGCTTTTGTGCCAGTTTGGGCGTTGAACTCCACTTTGCAGCTTGTTTCTGGCGCTCGACGCCAGAATTGGGCAGAGAGCTGGCGTTGAACGCCAGTTGTCGTCGTCTAAATTGGGCATGGCTACTTTCGGTCTTCTCTCTGAATCTGATTTTTGCTCATGTCCCTCAATTTCAGTCAGAAAATACCTGAAATCACAGAAAAACACACAAACTTATAGTAAAGTCCAGAAATGTGAATTTAACATAAAAACTAATGAAAATATCCCTAAAAGTAACTATATTCTACTAAAAACATACTAAAAACAATGCCAAAAAGCGTATAAATTATCCGCTCATCACAACACCAAACTTAAATCGTTGCTTGTCCCGAAGCAACTGAAAATCAAATAGGATAAAAAGAAGAGAATATACTATAAATTCCAAACTATCAATGAAACAGAGCTTCAATCATATGAGCGGGACTTATAGCTTTTTGCCTCTTGAATAGTTTTGGCATCTCACTTCATCCATTGAAGTTCAGAATGATTGGCATCTATAGGAACTCAGAGTTTAGATAGTGTTATTGATTCTCCTAGTTCAGTATGATAATTCTTGAATACAGCTATTTTATGAGTCTCGGCCGTAGTCCTAAGCACTTTGTTTTCCAGTATTACCACCGGATACATAAATGCCACAGACACATTATTGGGTGAACCTTTTCAGATTGTGACTCAGCTTTGCTAAAGTCCCCAATTAGAGGTGTCCAGGGTTCTTAAGCACCCTCTTTTTTTGCTTTGGACCTTGACTTTAACCGCTCAGTCTCAAGTTTTCACTTGAGACCTTCACGCCACAAGCACATGGTTAGGGACAGCTTGGTTTAGCCGCTTAGGCCAGGATTTTATTCCTTTAGGCCCTCCTATCCACTGATGCTCAAAGCCTTGGGATCCTTTTTATTGCCCTTGCCTTTTGGTTTTAAGGGTTACTGGCTTTTTGCTCTTGCCTCTTGGTTTTAAGAGCTTTTGGCTTTTTCTGCTTGCTTTTTCTTTTTCTTTCTATTTTTTTTTTCGCTATTTTTTTTCTTTTTTTTTCTTTTTTTTTTCTGCAAGCTTTGTTCTTTGCTGATTTTTCTTGCTTCAAGAATCATTTTTATGATTTTTCAGATTATCAAATAACATGTCTCCTTGTCATCATTCTTTCAAGAGCCAACATATTTAACATTCATGAACAACAACTTCAAAAGACATATGCACTGTTCAAGCATTCATTCAGAAAACAAGAAGCATTGTCACCACATCAATATAATTAAACTAAGTTCAAGGATAAATTCGAAACTCATGTACTTCTTGTTCTTTTGAATTAAAACATTTTTCATTTAAGAGACGTGATGGATTCATAGGACATTCATAACTTTAAGACATAGTTACTAACTACTAATGATCATGTAATAAGACACAAACATAGATAAGCACATAACATAGAAAACGAAAAATAGAAGAAATAAGAACAAGGAATGAATCCACCTTAGTGATGGTGACGTTTCCTTCTTGAGGAACCAATGATGTCCTTGAGCTCTTCTATGTCTCTTCCTTGTCTTTGTTGCTCCTCCCTCATTGCTTTTAGATCTTCTCTAATTTCATAAAGGATGATGGAGTGCTCTTGATGTTCCACCCTTAATTGTCCCATGTTGGAACTTAATTCTCCTAGGGAGGTCTTGATTTGCTCCCAATATTTATGTGGAGGGAAGTGCATCCCCTGAGGTATCTCAGGGATCTCTTGATTTGCAGCCACATGTTCTACCACTGAGCTATAGACCCTTGAGATGAATCTTTCCATCTCCCATGACTCGGAGGTGGAAGCCTTTGTCTTCCCTTCCCCTTTTCTAGAGGTTTCTCCGGTCTTAGGTGCCATTAATGGTAATGAAAAACAAAAAGCTTATGCTTTTACCACACCAAACTTAGAATGTTGCTTGCCCTCGAGCAAAAGAAGAAAGAATAGAAGAAGAAGAAGAAGATATGGAGGAGATGGAGGGATATGTGTATGGATGTGAGTGGTGAATGGAAAACAGAAGGGATGACTATGAATGGAGAGAGAGAGAGGGTGAGGTGGGTGGGGATCCTGTGAGATTCACAGATCCTGAGATGATCCTGTGGTGTCCACAGATCCTGAGGTGTCAAGGATTTACATCCCTGCACCCATTAGGCATGCAAAATGCCTTTGCACACAACTCTGGGCGTTCAGCGCCAGGTTGGTGCCCATTTTGGGCGTTCAACACCTATTTGTTGCCCATTTCTGGCGTTGAACGCCAGAACCATGCTTGTTCTGGGCGTTCAGCGCCAGCTCCTCTCCAGGGTGCAATTCTGGCGTTCAGCGCCCAGATGATGCCTATTTTGGGCGTTCAGCGCCCAGATACTGCCCATTTTGGGCATTCAGTGCCAGAACCATGCTCTGTTCTGGCATTGAACGCCAGGCAGATGCTTCCTCCAGGGTGTGATTTTTCTTCTGCTGTTTTTGATTCCGTTTTCAATTTTTGTATTTATTTTGTGACTCCACATTATCATGAACCTATAAAGACATATAACCAAGAAAAATATAGTTAGATAAAAATTGGGTTGCCTCCCAACAAGCGCTTCTTTAATGTCAATAGCTTGACAGTGGGCTCTCATGGAGCCTCACAGATGTGCAGAGCTTTGTTGAGACTCCCCAACACCAAACTTAGAGTTTGGATATGGGAGTTCAACACCAAACTTAGAGTTTGGTTGTGGCCTCCCAACACCAAACTTAGAGTTTGACTGTGGGGGCTTTGTTTGACTCTGCTTTGAGAGAAGCTCTTTATGCTTCCTCTCCATGGATGCAGAGAGAGATCCTTGAGTTGTAAACACAAGGTTGTCCTTATTTAATTGAAGGATCAATTCTCCTCTGTCCACATCAATCACAGCTCTTGCTGTGGCTAGGAAAGGTCTTCCTAGGATGATGGATTCATCCTCTTCCTTTCCAGTATCTAGGACTATGAAATCAGCAGGGATGTAAAGGCCTTCAACCTTTACTAACACGTCCTCTACTTGTCCATAAGCCTGTTTTCTTGAATTATCTGCCATCTCTAATGAGATTTTAGCAGCTTGTACCCCATAGATTCCCAGTTTCTCTATTACAGAGAAGGGCATGAGGTTTATTCCTGAACCAAGGTCACACAGAGCCTTAAAGATCATGGTGCCTATGGTACAAGGTATTATGAACTTTCCAGGATCCTGTCTCTTCTGAGGTAATGTCAGTTGATCCAGATCACTTAGTTCATTGATGAACAAGGGAGGTTCATCTTCCCAAGTTTCAATACCAAATAATTTAGCATTCAGCTTCATGATTGCACCAAGAAACTTGGCAGCTTGCTCTTCAATAACATCCTCATTCTCTTCAGAAGAGGAATACTCATCAGAGCTCATGAATGGTATAAGGAGGTTTAATGGAATCTCTATGGTCTCTAGATGAGCCTCAGAGTCCTTTGGTTCCTCAGAGGGAAGCTCCTTATTGATCACTGGACGTCCCAGGAGGTCTTCCCTCTTGGGATTCACGTCCTCTCCTTCCCTTACAGGTTCGACCATGGTGCTTATGTCAATGGCCTTGCACTCTCCTTTTGGATTCTCTTCTGTATTGCTTGGGAGAGTACTAGGAGGGATTTCAGTGATCCTTTTACTCAGCTGGCCCACTTGTGCTTCCAAATTTCTAATGGAAGACCTTATTTCATTCATGAAACTCACAGTGGCCTTAGATAGATCAGAGACTAAGTTTACTAAGCCAGATGGATTCTGCTCAGAATTCTCTGTCTGTTGCTGAGTGGATGATGGAAAAGGCTTGCTATTGCTAAACCTGTTTCTTCCACCATTATTAAAGCCTTGTTGAGGCTTTTGATCCTTCCATGAGAAATTTGGATGATTTCTCCATGATGAGTTATAGGTGTTTCCATAAGGTTCACCTAAGTAATTCACCTCTGCTATTGCAGGGTTTTCAGGATCATAAGCTTTTTCTGCATAAGAAGCCTCTTGAGTACTATTGGATGCAGCTTGCATTCCATTCAGACTCTGAGAAATCATATTGACTTGCTGAGTCAATATTTTGTTCTGAGCCAATATGGCATTCAGAGTATCAACTTCAAGAACTCCCTTCTTCATAGGCGTCCCATTACTTACAGGATTCCTCTCAGAAGTGTACATGAACTGGTTATTAGCAACCATGTCAATGAGTTCTTGAGCTTCTGCAGGCGTTTTCTTTAGGTGAATGAATCCAGCTACAGAAGTATCTAATGACATCTTTGATAACTCAGATAAACCATCGTAGAATATATCTAGGATGGTCCATTCTGAAAGCATGTCAGAAGGACACTTTTTGGTAAACTATTTGTATCTTTCCCAAGCTTCATAGAGGGATTCACCATCTTTTTGTTTGAAGGTTTGGACATCCACTCTAAGCTTGCTCAGCTTTTGAGGAGGAAAGAACTTGGCTAAGAAAGCCGTGACCAGCTTATCCCAAGAGTTCAGGCTGTCTTTGGGTTGAGAGTCCAACCAGATTCTAGCTCTGTCTCTTACAGCAAATGGGAAAAGCATGAGCCTGTAGACTTTAGGATCTACTCCATTAGTCTTAACAGTATCACAGATCTGCAAGAATTCAGTTAAGAACTGAAAAGGATCTTCAGATGGAAGTCCATGAAACTTGCAGTTCTGCTGCATCAAAGAAACTAGCTGAGGTTTCAGCTCAAAATTGTTTGCTCCAATGGCAGGAATGGAGATGCTTCTTCCATGTAAATTGGAGTTAGGTGCAGTAAAATCACCAAGCATTCTCCTTGCATTATTATTATTTTCGGCTGCCATCTCCTCTTCTTGTTCGAAAATCTCTTAAAGGTTATCTCTGGATTGTTGTATTTTAGCTTCTCTTAGTTTCCTTTTCAGAGTCCTTTCAGGTTCTGGATCTGCTTCAACAAGAATATTCTTGTCTTTGCTCCTGCTCATATGAAAAAGAGAGAACAGAAAAATAATAATAATAGGGGTCCTTTTTACCACAGTATAGAGGTCCCAGTGTGAGTAGAAGAAAAGAAGAAGAAGAAATTCGAACACAGATGGAAGAGAGGGTTCGAATTTGGGTGAGATGAAGTGTTAGTAGATGAATAAATAAATAGAATAAGATGAGAGAGGGAGAGGATTTTCGAAAATAATTTTTGAAAGAGGGTTAGTAATTTTCGAAAATTAATTTTGAAAAGGGTTAGTAGTTTTTCGAAAATTCAAATAAAATAATTAGTTTAATTAAAAAGAAATTTTGAAAAACAGGGAGATATTTTCGAAAATTAGAGAGAGAAAGAGTTAGTTAGGTGGTTTTGAAAAAGATAAGAAACAAATAAAAAGTTAGTTAGTTAGTTGAAACAAATTTGAAAATCAATTTTGAAAAGATATTTTGAAATCATATTTTGAAAAAGATGAGATGAGGAAGATATTTTTGAAAAGCTATGATTGAAATTAGTTTTGAAAAAGATTTGATTTTTAAAATCACAATTAATGACTTGATTCACAAGAAATCACAAGATATGATTCTAGAACTTAAGGTTTGAATCTTTCTTAACAAGTAAGTAACAAACTTGAAATTTTTGAATCAAAACATTAATTGTTATTGTTATTTTTGAAAATATGATGTAAAATTAAGAAAAATATTTTTGAAAAATATTTTTGAAATTTTCGAAAATAACTAAAAAAAATTGAAAAAAGATTTGATTTTTTGAAAAAGATTTTGAAAAAGATAAGATTTTTTTAAATTGAAAATTTGATTTGACTCATAAAAACAACTAGATTTTAAAAATTTTTGAAAAAGTCAAATCTAATTTTCGAAATTTTAAGAGAGAAAAAGGGAAAGATATTTTTTTTGGATTTTTGAATTTTTATGATGAGAGAGAAAAACAAGAAAAATGATGCAATGCATGAAATTTTTAGATCAAAACAATGAATGCATGCAAGAGTACTATGAATGTCAAGATGAACACCAAGAACACTATGAAGATCATGATGAACATCAAGAACATATTTTTGAAAAATTTTTAATGCAAAGAAAACATGCAAGACACCAAACTTAGAATTCTTTAATGCTTAGACACTAAGAATCCAAGAATGCATATGAAAAACAAGAAAAGACACAAAACATGCAAATGCAAAGATCAAACAAGAAGACTTACCAAGAACAACTTGAAGATCATGAAGAGCACTATGAATGCATGAATTTTTCGAAAAAATGCAAGATGAAGATGCAATTGACACCAAGCTTTCAACTTGAAACAAGACTCGAACAAGAAACATGAAATATTTTTGATTTTTTTGATTTTATGAATTTTTTTGTATTTTCTTTTAATTTTTTCGAAAATCATTTTGAAAAAGAAAAATAAGGATTCTAAAATTTTTAATATGAATTCCAGGAATCTTATACTCTAAAGCTCCAATCAAAGGGTCAGGCATGGCTTAATAGCCAGCCAAGTTTTAGTATGTAACTCAGACATGACACGTCTAACATGCCCTACAGTCGTAGCTTTACAGCCAGCCAGGCTTCAACATACTTTATGAAACACTAGAATTCATTCTTAAAAATCTTGAAGAAAAATATATTTTTTTTGAAAACATTTTTATTTTTATATTTTTATTTTTATTTTTTTTTTGAAATTTTTTTTTCGAAAACAAAGGAGAAATTTTTTTGAAAGATTTTTGAAAAATTTTTGAAAACAAAACAAAAAGAAAATTACCTAATCTGAGTAACAGGATGATCCGTCAGTTGTCCAAACTCAAACAATCCCCGGCAACGGCGCCAAAAACTTGGTGCGCAGAAATTGTGATTACACTTTAATTATGTAAAATTCATCGCTCTTTCTTTCCCTGGTAATGGCGCCAAAAACATGATGCCAATACCATGGTTCACAACTTCGCACAACTAACCAGCAAGTGCACTGGGTCGTCCAAGTAATACCTTACGTGAGTAAGGGTCGAATCCCACGGAGATTGTTGGTATGAAGCAAGCTATGGTCACCTTGTAAATCTCAGTCAGGCGGATATAAAATAGTAATCGAGTTTTCGAAAATAATTAATAAAATAGGGATAGAAATACTTATGTAAATCATTGGTGAGAATTTCAGATAAGCGAATAGAGATGCTTTCGTTCCTCTGAACCTCTGCTTTCCTGCTATCTTCACCCAATCAGTTTTACTCCTTTCCATGGCTGGCTTTATGTAATGCATCACCATTGACAATGGCTACTTTCGGTCTTCTCTCGGGAAAATGATCCAAATGCCCTGTCATGGCACGGCTAATCGTCTGGAGGCATCACCCTTGTCAATGGTTACATCCTATCCTCTCAGTGAATATGGTCAACGCACCCTGTCACGGCACGGCTATTCATCTGTCGGTTCTCGATCATGCTGGAATAGGATTTACTATCCTTTTGCGTCTGTCAATATGCCCAGCAATCGCGAGTTTGAAGCTCGTCACAGTCATTCAATCATTGAATCCTACTCGGAATACCACAGACAAGGTTTAGACTTTCAGGATTCTCTTGAATGCCGCCATCATTCTAGCTTACACCACGAAGATTCTGATTAAGAGATCTAAGAGATACTCATTCAATCTAATGTAGAACGGAAGTGGTTGTCAGGCACGCGTTCATAGAGAATGATGATGATTGTCACGTTCATCACATTCTGGTTGAAGTGCGAATGAATATCTTAGAAGCGAAATAAGATGAGTTGAATAGAAAATAGTAGTACTTTGCATTAATCTTTGAGGAACAGCAGAGCTTCACACCTTAATCTATGGAATGTAGAAACTCTACCGTTGAAAATACATAAGTGATAATGGAGTTCATTGGTCTCGGCCCCAGAGGGGAACCGGAGTAACCAAGACCGTGAATACAATGATAAAAAGTTCTATTTATAATAAACTAGTCACTAGGGTTTACAGAAGTAAGTAATTGATGCATAAATCCACTTCCGGGGCCCACTTGGTGTGTGCTTGGGCTGAGCTTGAGTGTTGCACGTGTAGGGGTCATTCTTGGAGTTGAACGCCAGCTTTTGTGCTAGTTTGGGCGTTGAACTCCACTTTGCAGCTTGTTTCTGGCGCTGGACGCCAGAAATGGGCAGAGAGCTGGCGTTGAACGCCAGTTGGCGTCATCTAAACTTGGGCAAAGTATGGACTATTATACATTGCTGGAAAGCCCTGGATGTCTACTTTCCAACGCAATTGGAAGCGCACAATTTTGAGTTCTGTATCTCCAGAAAATCTAATTTGAGTGCAGGGAGGTCAGAATCCAACAGCATCAGCAGTCCTTCTTCAACCTCTGAATCTGATTTTTGCTCAAGTCCCTCAATTTCAGTCAGAAAATACCTGAAATTACTAAAAAACACACAAACTTATAGTAAAGTTCAGAAATGTGAATTTAACATAAAAACTAATGAAAACATCCCTAAAAGTAACTAGATTCTACTAAAAACAATGCCAAAAAGCGTATAAATTATCCGCTCATCAACTGTTCATTTCCACTTAGATCCATGATGGAGAAAGGGAGATGATGTAAAATAGAGAAAAAAATATTTTTATTTATTTATTTATTTATTTATTTCGAAAATAAAATAAATTAAAATAAAATAAATAAAATGGGTGAAGATTTTCGAAAAATGAAGAGAGAGAAAGAAAAAAATAGTTAGAAAGTTTTGAAAAATATATGATTGAAAGTATTTGATTGGAAAAGATATGATTTGAAAAAGATATGATTTTTAAATTTGATGACTAATTTAATGCTAATTTTTCGAAAATTATGAGTGGAATGAAGAAAAGATATAATTTTTTTTTGAATTTTATGATGAAAGAGAAAAACACACAAAAGACACACAACTTAAAATTTTTAGATCTAATGTTCTTTGTTTTCGAAAATTTTGGAGGGAAAACACCAAGGAACAGCAAACTTAAATATTTTAAGATCAAAACACAAGGAAAACTCAAGAACACTTTGAAGAATCACAAGAACAACAAGAACATAAAGGTAGAACACCAAACTTAAAATTTTTAGAAAACCAAAATAAAATTTTCAAAAAAACCAAAGAAAAATCAACAAGAAAACACCAAACTTAAAGTTTGGCACAAGATTTAATAGAAAAATTATTTTTGAAAAAGAAGATTTTGAAAAGAATATACCCAATTACCAAGAACATAGACTAACGCTCTAGCCAATTGGGCTGTAAATGTAACACTTGTTTTGAAGAAGTATTTTTAAATAACTAAGAATGATTTTTTTTCGAAAACTAATGTTTTGAAAAGGCACAAGAAAAACAAGAAAAGAAACAGAACAAGAAAAACTAAAGATCAAACAAGAAAAATAAACAAGAACAACTTGAAGATGAAGAAAGAACAAAGAGCACAAATTTCAAAAATTTAAAAAGAATATAAAAACATGCAATTGACACCAAACTTAAAATATAAAACTAAACTCAAACAAAAAAACTCAATTATCAGTTTATAAAATTTTCGAAAAAATTTAAAAAGAGAAAATAAGGATTTTAAAAGAAAAATTTTTCCTAATCTAAGCAACAAAATAAACCGTCAGTTGTCCAAACTCGAACAATCCCCGGCAACGGCGCCAAAAACTTGGTACATGAATTGTGAATCACACTTTTCACAACTTGTACCACTAACCAGCAAGTGCACTAGGTCGTCCAAGTAATACCTTACGTGAGTAAGGGTCGAATCCCACGGAGATTGTTGGCTTGAAGCAATCTATGGTTATCTTGTAACTCTTAGTCAAGATATCAATTATATTTATCAGTTTGAATTGCGAAAAATAAGAGAGCATGAAATAGATACTTGTTATGCAGTAATGGAGAATATGTTGGAGTTTTGGAGATGCTCTGTCTTCTGAATCTCTGCTTTCTCCCTGTCTTTTTCTTCACGCACGCAAGGTTCCTCCTATGGCAAGCTGTGTGTTGGTGGATCACCGTTGTCAATGGCTACCATCCGTCCTCTCAGTGAAAAAGGTCCATGTGCACTATCACCGCACGGCTAATCATCTGTCGGTTCCCACTCATGCTGGAATAGGATCCATTGATCCTTTTGCATCTGTCACTACGCCCAGCCCTTGTGAGTTTGAAGCTCGTCACAGTCAATCAATCCCTGAATCCTACTAAGAATACCACAGACAAGGTTTAGACTTTCCGGATTCTCAAGAATGCTGCCAATGGATTCTAGCTTATGCCACGAAGATTCTGAATAAGGAATCCAAGAGATATTCATTCAATCGAAGGTAGAACGAAAGTGGTTGTCAAGCACGCGTTCATAGGTTGAGGATGATGATGAGTGTCACGGATCATCACATCCATCATATTGAAGTGCAAATAAACATCTTAGATAGAAACAAGCGTGTTTGAATAGAAAACAGAAATAGTTGCATTAATTCATCGAAACACAGCAGAGCTCCTCACCCCCAATAATGGAGTTTAGAGACTCATGCCGTCAAAGATTACAAAGTTCAGATCTAAAATGTCATGAGGTGCAAAATAAATCTCTAAAAGTTGTTTAAATAATAAACTAGTAACTTAGGTTTACAGAAAATGAGTAAACTATGATAGATAGTGCAGAAATCCACTTCTGGGGCCCACTTGGTGTGTGCTGGGGCTGAGACTTAAGCTTCTCACGTCCCTGGGCTGTTTTGGGCATTCAACGCCAGGTTGTAACCTGTTTCTGGCGTTGAACTCCAACTTGTAACTTGTTTCTGGCGCTGGACGCCAGACTGCAGCATGGAACTGGCGTTGAACGCCAGTTTACGTCGTCTATCCATAGCAAAGTATGGACTATTATATATTGCTGGAAAGCTATGGATGTCTACTTTCCAACGCAATTAGAAGCGCACCAATTGGACTCATGTAGCTCCAGAAAATCTATTCCGAGTGCTGAGAGGTCAGAATCCAACAGCAGCAGCAGTCCTTTTTCAGCCTGAATCAGATTTTTGCTCAGCTCCCTCAATTTCAGCCAGAAAATACCTAAAATTACAGAAAAATACACAAACTCATAGTAAAGTCCAAAAATATGAATTTTGCCTAAAAACTAATGGAAATATACTAAAAACTAACCAAATCATACTAAAAACTATATGAAATTAACCCCAAAAAGCGTATAAAATATCCGCTCATCACATATACCATCACCCTTGCGCTGACCCCATTACAACCTTGAAAAGACTTCATGATGATTGCATTTGTACATTGAATATTTGTTGATTGGTTAGATTAAGAACAAATTCTTGGAAAGCATGACTAGAGAAGAGTAAAGTGATTAACCCCAAACACTGAGTGATCAGAGTGCATATACAAACCAAGTGAGGATTCAATAGCTCATCTCCATATGTCCATGTTTGATCACTATCTGTCTTGCAAGTTTGTGAACTCTTTTGATTAACTCAACTCAATTGTGAATATGTTTTAATAGGATTTAACCCTTGGTTGTGCATATATGATTCCTTGAAAAATTTGACTCAATTTAACCACATGTAAGCTCTACATATATATATAGGTGGATAGTAATTAGAATTGCATGATTCATTTAGGTAGCTTGCATTTAAATAGATTGCATTGCATAGATTCCACCATTCTTCCTTCACTCTTTTTCAGTTTCTCTTGAATTTAACATGAGGACATGCTAATGTTTAAGTGTGGGGAGATTGATAAACTAATATTTTATGGTTTATCTTGTGCTCATTTGAGTGGTTTTTATCAATCCTTGGCTCACTTATTCATATAATTTGCATGGTTTTACAATTCCTTTTTAATTCTGTGATATAGTTTAAAACATGTCTCCTAGGCCTTAAAACTGCGAATTTTAATTATCCTTTGTTACTATTCGATGCCATGATCTGTGTGTTAAGTATTTTCAGGCTTCATAGAGCAGGAATGGCTTAAAGGACAAAAAGGAAACATGCAAAAATGGAAGAAACGCGAGAAAATCAAGTTTTGAGAAACTGACAGTGACGCACACGCATGGATGATACGGACGCGTGCCTAGCACAGAATACGAGCGACGCGTACGCGTGACTGACGTGTATGTGTGACAAGGAAAATTGCCAAATGGCGCACACGCGTGACAGACGCCACGTGCAGAAAGTTGCAGAAAGCGCCGGGGGCGATATTTGGGCTATTTTTGACCCAGTTTTCGGCCCAGAAAACACAGATTAGAGGCTACAGAGTGGGAGAATCAAGGGTTGGATTCACACAACATTCATACAAATAATTTTAGGTTTTAGATGTAGTTTTCTAGAGAGAGAGGCTCTCTCCTCTCTCTAGGTTTTAGGATTTCTCTTAGTTTTAGGTTTATTTCTTCTCAATTCCAGGTTCAATGTTCCTTTAATTTAATTTCTCTTCTACTTTATTTATTCTAAGCATTCTAGTTTATTTATTCCCTTTGTTGATTATTTTATGTTGCTATTTGGTTTATGAACTCCATATTAGACTTGAATTTCTTATTTAATGCTATTTGAGGTATTTCATATTTATGATTTTAATTTAGATTTTTACATTCTTAGCTTTGGTTGAATAATTGGAGACACTTGAGTTATCAAACTCCTTTGTTGATTGATGATTGGAATTTGCTGGTTGATTTGGATACCTCTAAAGCTAGTCTTTCCTAAGGAGTTGACTAGGACTTGAGGAATCAAATTGATTAGTCCACTTGACTTTCCTTTATTTAGTAAGGGTTAACTAAGTGGGAGCAATGAAAAATTCTCATCACAATTGATAAGGATAACTAGGATAGGACGTCCAGTTTTTCATACCTTGCTAAGAGTTTTCTTAATCATTAGTTTACTTTCTTATCATTTAATTTCCTTATTTTTTATCTCAAAAAAACCCAAAAGATACTTTTTCCATAACCAATAATAACTACACTTCCCTGCAATTCCTTGAGAGACGACCCGAGGTTTGAATACTTTGGTTATTAATTTCGTTGGGTTTGCTTAAGTGACAAACAATTTTTTGTACGAAAGAATTTTGTGTTGGTTTAGAAACTATACTTACAACCGTTCGTCAACATTAAACCCTTGTGATTTTATGTTTATGTTGAACCCTAGGTTGATTTGTGGTGAATTATATGTATATAGCTTGATTATTGTGAGTTTGTGAGCTATTGGAACATATTGGTGCTTGTTGAAGTGGAATTGAAGCTTGGTTTGGAGTTGAGAGCTTGTTTGTGCTCATCTTGGGTTTTGGTGCATATAGGAAATTGGCCAAGGTATAGTTTCGGTTTCCTCTAAGTAGTATCTAATATTCATAGACACTTAGGTTAGTGACCTATAGGATAGGTATGAATTATAATGGTTGATGAGTTGTGAATATTGATGTATGATGATTTATTGTGAATTGGTGATGATATGGTGATGATGATTGATTGTGTGAATTTGAAAAGTGAATTGTGATAAAATGTGTGATGTGGAAATTGATGAATTGGTAAAGTGGTTGGAAAATGTGAAAGAATTTTGATTGGAATGTGTTATATGTGATATATTGATGTTAATGTTGGAGATGATGATATGTGAATGGAAATATGGTAAACTTGGTGTAATTGTGAAATAAAGTGTGGATGTTGATGAAAAAGGCAGTTTGGAATGGGTATGGTAAGAAATGGTGGTAAATGTGAACTTTGGTAAAAGTAGTATTTTGGTGAACTTTGTCTGATCATAACTTTTGCCTCGGCTATTGAAATTTATTGAAATTTGTTTAGAATTAAATATCTTTGAAAACCCTTTAAATCCATATAAAGTTTGTGAAATTTGGAATTTTGTAGAGGAAGTTATGATCATTCGAAGTTGGTGTTAAAAATCTGAAATTCTGCTAAGTTGCAGAAGTTGCAGAATTTCAGGATTTTCTGATATGTGCGCACGCACAGCCTTGTGCAGATGATGTGTGGAAAACGATCCAACACGAAACTAACCGGCAAGTGCACCGGGTCGCATCAAGTAATAAAACTCACGGAAGTGAGGTCGATCCCATAGGGATTGAAGGATTGAGCAATTTTAGTTTAGTGGATGACTTAGTCTAGCGAATCAGGATTAATTTGAGTGGTTTGTATTTGACAGAAGCTAAATTGCATGAAATTAAAAGGGAGAGGGACAATTGGCAAGAATTTAAAGTGCAGAGAAATTAAAGAGGCTGAATCTTAGAGTGCAAGTAATATAAATTGCAGAAACTTAGATTGCAAGAAATGTAAATTGCAGAATCTTAAAGTGCAAGAAATGTAAATGGCTTGAATTGTAAAGGGAATTGGGAATTGGATTTGCAGAAATTAAACAAGGAAAAGTAAAATGCAATAAACAGAAAAGTAGAAGATGACTTGAATTAAACCGGATCTAAAACGGAAATGAGAAAAAGCTTGGTGTAGCAATGAAATAAGGAAATTGAAATTTAAAACTGTAGATCTCAGGACTCAAGAGACTAGATAGCTGAGTCTAGATCTCACTGCCTTCCTAGATCCAGCAAGAACAATTGCAAAAGAAAAAAAGAAACGTAAATTGCAGAAAGAGTAGAAGAAGAAGCAATTAACAGAAATTGGAATTCAATTATGCAAAAAATTTAACAAGATCTCAAGGTGAGATTGAAACAGAAGTTCTTCAATTCTTCACCCAAGATCCGAAGCAAGAAAAGTAAAGAGTGCTCAAGCAAGAACAAGGAAGAAGAGAGATCAATTCTCCTCCCAAATTCCCTTGAATTAAAATAACAATGCCAAGAAATGTAAAGGTGAGCTCTCTCTGTAAGTGTTTTTTCCAATGCTAAAGGAAAGCTCTCGGAAAACTTAAATCCTAAGCTATTTATACACTTTCTTCAAATGGTCTTCAAGCCTTGAATTGGGCCTTTGCTCTTGATGGAATTGGGTTGACAAAAGCCTCTGTTGATTGCACTTGGAGTTGGAGAGAAACCCATTGTGAACCGGGACATAAAGCACAAAAGCTTGAGTCAAAGTTTGAGGCAAACTTTTGCTCAAGCTTTTTATATCAGCCACCCCCTTTTGCTGATATCCACGTTTGAGCTAAAGTTTGAGGTCAAACTTTTAGCAAAACGTGGATCCCCTTGTGTGCATGTGTGGTGCCAACGTTTGCCAAAAAGCTTGAGGCAAACGTTGGCGCAAGCTTTTCTCCTCTAGGGTGTTGATGTGTGGCGCCAACGTTTGCCAAAAAGCTTGAGGCAAACGTTGGCGCAAGCTTTTCTCCTCCAGGGTGTTGGTGTGTGGCACCAACGTTTGCCAAAAAGCTTGAGGCAAACGTTGGCGCAAGCTTTTGCTCCAACCAATGTGAATTCACTCTTCCAAAAGCTTGAGCTAAAGTTTGAGGCAAGCTTTTGCTCAAGCTTTTTGTTCTCTCTTGCTCCTTGCCCTTTCTTCTTTCTTCAACCTTCTTCAAAGCTCTTTTCACCTATCATCAATCAACCAAACACATCAAAGCTATGCTCAAAATCATGAGTTTGTTATTCTTTCATAATATATGACAATTATAGCACAAAATCTCATGAAATTGCATTAATTCATCCATGGTTGATTGAATCAAAGGAAATATGAAATTCTACCCAATTGGCTTACTTATGGCTCAAGAAAGTGCATAAAATCAATTGAAAACAAAAGAAAAGACTAGTGAAACTAGGCTAAGATGACTTGTCATCAACAGACGTACAACCCTGTGAAGATTTTAATCTGTGCGGATGCACATACCTGTGCGCACGCACAGGCAGGGAAATGCGTTCTGTTTCCAGTGCTAGCACAGCTTGTGTGCGCACATATCTAAGGATGAATAGCAACCTGTGCGTCCGCACACACCTGTGCGCGTGCACACGTTGGGAAGGCCAGTCTGTTGGGGCGCTGGCACAGGTTGTGCGAGTGAACAGATCTTGTAAATTTTGACACATGTGCGTACGCACACATTTTAAAACTCTTCAGAGGGTGCGCACGCACACCCCTGTGCGGCCGCACACGCCCGTTTCTCAAATTGTTCGTTGTTTTCAACTATTCTACCTTCCCAACAAGGTTGCAAGTTTCTTTAACACCATTTTAGGATTCCTGGGCCTATTTTTGAAATATCTAGAACATAGGAAAGAATTTAATGGCTTTAAATTAAATTAGTTGGAAAACTTAGAAGATGGAGGCCTAGGTTTCGGGTATTCGGGGATGGCTTGATGGTATGTGAAGAATGGTTGATGTATGAGATGAGCATTGAGGAACTGTTGGGATCGAAATGGAGTGATGAGGAATCACTGATGTATTGAAAATGTTTTCTAAAAAACCACTGAACTGCTATTTTATATTGAGATTATGAGACGCTATGCACCCGGCAGGGGCTTGTGGTTGGATCCCGCAAGTCGAGGTAGTGGCGGCGGCGTAAGGGGGGTGGTTCATCCCGGGATAGTGATCCGAGAACTATATCTCGGGGGATTCCCAATAATGATTCCGAAGGGCGACATCTCAATGGAAATGTGTTGGGTTGGCAGTTAAACCAACAATGTGATATCACAGCCAATAGGACAGGCATTCATCATGTGCATTTTCTATCTGTTTGTATGCTTTGACTACTTGAAATGGCTCGCCTATTTGTATAACATGCTTATTTGCTATTTGAATTACTTGCCATATATGACTCTACTTGTGATTTACTTGCCTTGTATATAATTGTGATTTCTGTAGGGATTGAGGAGGTTCGAAAGGCGGTAGGGATGGGATCGCTTGGAGGATCGGTTGGCGAAGGCTGTGGGATAGCGGTGTTGGTTAGAATAGAAATTCCCTAAGATAGATTACCCGGTTTATCTATGCTAAGGTTTATATTTTGCTTAACTGTTTTTAGTATGCCTTAAGTTTGAATCTTGTGATGGATATGGAGTTTAGGATTGCCTTTGGCATCCCGGAGTCTTATATCCTACATCACCGAGCACTGTTACCATACTGAGAATCTCTGGTTCTCATACCATATTTCTGTTGTGTTTTTCAGATGCAGGTCACAACCCACCTCTGTGAGTTTTCCGGTTGGTGATAGAAGCGGAGGATTTGGATACTTCTTTTCAGTCCTTTTGATTTATTTTGTATATGTCTCTCACTTTTGTATTTTGTTTTGCCTAGAGGCATGTATTTGAGAGAACAAAATTTGTATCAGCTGTTTTACTGTTAGATTTTTGTTGGTCTGTATATAGCTAGCCGGCTTAAAATCCACGAGCCGTGGCTAGATTTTTATGATAATTATACTATTATATTCTAATATATCTTATTGGTATCTTGTGCCTTAAGTTAGTAGCTTCGTTAGTACGTTTTGTGCTTTTGAAATCCTGTTTTGAGCTGAATCCTTCATCGAGCTTATAGATTATACTATTCTTTCTATATATATTATATTTATGAGCTTAGAACTGTCGTACTCTCTGATAAACCTTTGCTTTACGATGCGAGTTAAAGCTTAGGCTAATTAGGGTGTTACACACAGACCTGCGTGCGTACGCACACCCATCAGAGTAGAGCCATGCGTGCGCATGAGCTGCATCGTGCGTGTCGCACATCCATTCAAGCATCGCCTAGTGTGTGTGCGCTCAACCTCTTGTGCGTACGCACAGGAAGAAATTTCGGCTGAGTGTGCGTATGCACAAGCCTGTGTGTACGCACAGGTACCATCGCGTGCCTCCATTAAAAACGCACATGACTCGCGATTTTGGGGCTCTTTTGGCCCATTTCTGATTACTTGGATGCTGAAATCAAATGCTATATGAAGGAGCAACAACACATAACAAGGGAGCTCATTTTAGATTAAAAAAAACACATTAGGAGTAGGAGTAGTGTAGATTAGGAAATTCTCTCTTAGGGTTTGTAGCATTTTATACTTCAAGTTTGATTTGGGATTATAGCAATTTCATTGTAACTATTTCTTTAATTTCTCTTTTAATTACACTTGTTCTACATTTTCATCTATTTTCATTTCTCTTGTCAATATATACATAGTTTTGCAATTTTGGATTTCTAGTTGTTGAATTTGATGTTTGATGCTTATTTTATGTTTGTTGAGTTGTCTTGGTTGCTTATTATCATTTGTGGTTCATAGCTTTTATTATTTTTCTAATTTTGCCATATTTTATGATTATCTATATTAGGTGTTTGATGAAATGCCAATTTTGATTATGGGGTAATTTCCACCCCTTGGCTTGGGAAAAATGAGTGTATGGGTTACTAGAGCCATAATGTCTAACATTTAGTGATAATTCTTGGATTGTTAGTTGTTATTGTTTCCACTAACGCTATCTTTTTACCAATTAATTTGGTAAGTTAACTAGGATTTGTGGATTAATGACAATTATGCTCACTTGACTTATCCTTCGATGTTAAGGGTTGACTTAGTGAGATTAATCCATTATAATTATCATATTTGTGGTTATGGCAAGGAAAGGATTCCATAACTCATCCCAAGTCAATGTTTCATTTATGTTTTAAACCACTTTTCTACCAATTTTGAGTGTTACTTGTTTATATTACATACATAGTTCTTTTATTTCTTCATTATTTTATTAATTGCAATTTTGTCTTATTCGTTTATCTCTTTATTTGTTTATTTCAATCATTGAAAAACCCCCTTGCTTCTCACAACCAAAATTGTGCGCACTCGTCGTCACTAGTTCCTAGGGAGAACGACCCGGGAGTCTAAATACTCTTGGTTTATATTTGCTTTGAATTGTGATAATCTTTAGAATAATAATTTGATTATTGGCCAATTGTTGGTTCGGACTATACTTGCAACGGACAAATTCTATTTTTAGTGTAAAAATCCAACCCTATGCTTTTGGTCTATTGTCACTTATCTCTTTAACACATGATTTAATGATGTATTTTTGTTAGTGAGAGAGAGAGGGGGCTATTCCTCCAAGGTGAGGGAGAGAAGAATGAGAGTGGTTTTGATCATGTATTTAAATATTTAGTGATCTAATCATTATTACTTTAGGTTAATTTATTACATAGTGAATTAATATATGGTGGATAATGGTTTATGGAAGAAAATAAAAGTAAAATTTGTGATTAGAATTAATTCTTGAAGAATAATTATTAAAAAATAGTACTTATTTTATTATTGCTTTTTACTGTAATAAAAAAAGCAAAAAAAATAGAAAAATATACCAATAAAAGCTTTTTTGGTATTTTATATTATTTCGATTTCGATTTCAAAATATCTGTAAAATATATTGGTGAAGCTAAACTGATTAAAAATTTTCAGTAAAATTTTTTATCGAATAAATTTAGACCCAGTAGATAAAAGTAATCATGATAGAATACTTTTCTGTCTTACTAGAAAAATGTTATTTATTAGTAAATTTTTTTACAACTAAAAAATTGTTTAATACAGACAGATTTGGTCTTTATTACAAACGGATTTTTGGTCACCGACGGATTTCGTTCCTCTGTAAAAGTCCGGTCGGAAATTATTTACCGACAATTTTTTTCGTCGGTAATTTACCGACAGATTTTTACCCGTTATCGACAGATTTTTCCTTGGTAAATTCTCCCCTCCATTTCCTTGAAACGTCAAACTTTCCGACGGATTTTTCGTTGGTAATTAGAGACATATTTTTCGACGGATTTTTTGTCAGTAATTAGCAACAGATTTTTTGTCAGTAATTGGAGCCTTGGAAAACCATTCCAAACTCTGAATACAGACAGAAAATCCGTCTGTAAATCCATCAATAAGGTAAAATAAATTTTTTAAAAATTTTTCCATTGCAAAATAAACTTGTTTTCATACAAAATAAATATAAATTTAATAAATACAAATTTTTATCTAATTTGAATTTGAATATTTATAATATTTCAAAAAATAAACAAATTCATCATATTAGCAAACTAAAAGAAAAATACTATAAACAAGTAAGTCAATATAATTCAAAACATAAACAAAGTGTATTGATACATCAACTATAATAAGTAACAACCATACATCAACAAAGTGCATTGATACATCAATTATAATTCAAAACATAAATTCAATGTATTGTTCAACCGTACTAAATTTATCAGCTATAGTCGTCAGTGTCATCTTCATCCCCATCATCATTATAGTCCTCATCTGAAGAGATTGAAGGTGGCGGCGGTAGTGGAACTGCAGTGGAACTATTTGACGCTCTAACCTTCTTGTAATAGCTAACATAAGCCTCATTCCATCTCTTCTGTATAGACTGAAATAAACCATACAAATACTGTAAGCAATAAAGAAGTCATCATGGAAAAAGTCTACTTTTTGTTCTTTTCTAAGCATCTAACTTGTTATAAAAAAATTGGAAAAATTGGCAGAGATAAAAACTATTTATTTAAAAACTAAACTTGCAGTGAATCGGGTAGCCATATTACAGAGAAATGGCTAAGAATGAGAAGATAATAAACATTATTTTGGTTTATTAATTAACAAGGAAATGAAAATGGTTGATACAAACAGTTATCACTTTAATGTATCCCAAAATAATAACATTTGTAGAAAGTTGCATAGAGAAATAAAAAAATGACAAAATTGCCCCCCCTTTTTGCTGCTATAATAAAACTTTCCCCTTAGACTCTGTTCTAAGTTGCATGCATATGGGACTCAGAGAAACAGGATGAGAAAAAAGAAATTTTTTTTTGGGTGGTGGGGGGAGTACATATGATTTCAAGATAGTAAAAAATACCTGCTAAAATCCCCTTCAGATCTTAATCTAATGTATAAGCTTGATTTCCCTGTTGTGTGTTCATAATCTTTGCTTCTTGTTATCCACCAAAAGAGTACTAATTAAAAAACAACAGTCAAAGTAATTTTGTAACTAGAAAGGCATGCTCCCTTGACGATAAAATGACTTTACATATGGTCTTACCATTAGTTTCTCGGCTTCTTCGCGCTTTCCCTTCAAACGAAGTTGTATAGCCCTCGCTGCCAGCTGGTTTGTAGTCATCCTAGTCTTCATAACTTCAGTGCTATTGTCAGGTGCATTTGCTTCAGATGAATCATTTACTGGCTCAATACCTTCTATAGAAGAACTATCATAATTGCTACTCTTGTTGCTAACAAACTTAGCAGAATGTTGACTTTTTTGCTTCCCCCAAGATAAAGAATCTCGAACTTTAGGTGCTTTCATTTCACTATGCCGCACAGAAACATCCTTCGAGTAGTCCTGCTATTGTTATATTATAAAAATTCAGTGAAATAAAATGGAATATACTTCACGGTCTCAACAAAAGTGAGTTTGGTATTATAATAAGTTTCTGAAGAAATAGTCATTGAACAAAGAAGAATGCAATAGTTCTCTTATTTGTTACCCTTTTATAATCCCTTCGACTTTGCTTATCGGTATCTGCTGATTTCTCTTCTGTTTCACCTCTTTGCCTACTTCTTATGGCACGTACATGAGCACGAGCTGGGGCAACTGCATTTGATGCAGTCAAGTCACCAAGAGAACCCCACCTCTCAGCCACAACCTGTGTGTGTATCCATATAGCAAAAAGCTAAAATTTTAAAAGATGGACTAGGATTTATTTTCTAACGTGTGAGTACAAAACAAATGAAGAATATCTGGAAAGTAAGTAAAAAAAATCTCTTGAAAGCTACGCCCTTCTAGAGCTGCTTGCTCAGCTCTTATGCACGCTTTAAAGCTTTAAGTCTCCAACTTGCTCCCCCATCCCTGACAAGGGAAGCAGATAAAAGTTGGCCTACACCAACTTTAGTCCTATCACTTTCTTCTGGGTAGCCACTTCCATTATCCTTCAGATATGGATTCAACTCCTTAGGATTCACCTTAATTGACCAAAGAAAATAAAATATTTAGTCTTTTTAATCCTACAATAGCCATGAGAATAAAAGGAGCAGACAAGCTGCAAACAAAATGGAAATATTCTTTGCCTACTCGAGTGTCAAAAGCAAAGTGAAATATTGGTCAATTATTATTCCTTCAAACAAAAGTATACAACAGCAGATGCAACTAATATTAGCAAATGTCAGCATATTCATTTGCTAAAGGGAAAAAAATTATCGACACTGATTTATACCTCCTCAACAGGATCTTCCTCTGGCAATTTCTCTTTACAGGTGAAGTGCAAGAGATCAGATGCAACTAATATACCAAAGAAAAAAAATGATATATACTTTTGTAAATCTAGTCTATAAGGAATTATCTTATTATATATGTGATTTATGATTCACATCTAAATATGTGCTTTCCAGGGTGTTGAGAAAAGAACTCAATACTTTTTTCTCATAATAAATGTTCAAATATGAAAGTAAAAGGAGTGCCAAATTTTCTGGAAAGAATTGCTAATTAAACTGAGCCCAATGTAAGTCATCCAATTGTCTCTAACATCATTGTCCAATACAAATTCTAATAAGCAACAAGAACAAACATCAACCATCATAAGGATATACCAAAAGCAGAAGAAAACCAATGGTCTCAATATGAACCTGAGCTTAAGCAATGTTACCTTGTGTACAAGCAATCTCCACAAAACTACAATTCTTGTGCTGATAGTTTTCTGCCTACAACAAACTAATTTGTAACTAAAATCTACACTACCCATGAACAAAGAAATGGAATGTGATGTCTTCTTCAAAAACAAATTTAAGATTATATCATAAAGTTACACACTAGTACACATGAATCACACAAAATGGCCTACTTTCTAGATTCATTACCCTAATGCAAAATGCCAATAAAATTTCAATGATTTACACTCGTTAGGCTTGTGAGACCTATAACCAATTCTATTAACTTTGGAGGAGAAGATCACAATTGCAAGAGAATCAATGTAATCAAGTTTCTGCAAGTTGCGCAACATCCGTGTTTCATGTAACACCTAAAACATCATACATCTCAATGGTTAGAAAACTCTTTTAAAGCTCAACGTGTTAAGAAACATATGAAGTTCCAAAAAAAGTAAGTATACCTCCACTGATAACAAGGCCATCAAGCTTCAAACTGTTGCATGCAACAAGTGCAGCATTAACTTATTCTGTTGTCCTAATCTGATATTTTGTTCGTCCAAGCAAATCATAACCACTTAGAAAATTAACAGCCACAGAATGATAATAAGTGAAAGAGCCTTCGGTCGAAAGCAATGGCCTACCACTAAGTGTTCTACCTAAAAACCATAAATTTTAGGTAAAAAAGCTTCGATTACTGAAAAAAATCATCAAAATCAAGGTAAACCCGCAGATTCATGATAAACCCCAATTTTGTGGTTTATCTTGTGCTTAATTTAGGGGATTTTATTACCTTTTCTCACATTTATTCAATGAAATAGCATGGTTTTGTGATTCTCACTTAATTTGTGCTTAAGTATAAAAACATGCCTTTTAGGCCCCTAAATTGGTGATTTTAATTCACTTTAATTCCATTCGATACCTTGATGTGTTTGTTGAGTGATTTTAGGTTCATAAGGCAAGAATTGGATGGAAGAAATGAAGAGAAAAGCATGCAAAGTGGAGAATTCATGAAGAAATGAGCATTTGGAGAATTGAGGGCCACGCGCATGCGTCATCCACGCGTACGCGTGCGTTGAAGATTTACAAGCCACGCGCACGCGTCACCCACGCGTACGCGTGAGTAGGAGTTTTGGCCAGTGACGCGCATGCGTCACCCACGCCTACGCGTGACGCCCGCCACGTGACTCACTTAAAGTGAAATTGCTGGGGGTGATTTTTGAGCTGCCCATACCCAAATCCAACTCGTTTCTGAGGGTATTTCATGCAGAATTCAAGCTTGAGCAAAGGGGGAGCAATTAGTGGTAGCTTAGCATCATGTAGTTTAGTTTCTAGAGAGAGAAGCTCCCTCTTCTCTCTAGAATTAGGGTTCTTAGGCTTATTTCCCTCTTAGATCTAGCTTCAATTTATTGTTCTCATCTTATTTTCTTTACACTTTCATGCTCTAATAGCTTGATTCTCCTAGTTTTCATGTTAATTTCCCCTTTATGCCTCTTTTATGTTAATGAACTCATGTTGGATTTTGGATCTCTTTTAATGCAATTTAATGTTTGATGTTCTTTTATTATTGATTTGAGTTGTTAATATTGTTTCCTTGCAATTGGTAGTTGGTAGATTTTATTCTTCCTCGCAATTTATTATGCTTTCCTTTTATGCCTTCCAAGTGTTTGACAAAATGCTTGGTTGGATGTTAGAGTAGCTTTTTGAGCATTCTTGGCTTGGAAAGAGGAATTAGGTGATCTTGAGTCACGAATACCCAAGTTATGTTGGTGATCTAGAGTTGTTAGTTAATATTGTTTCCATTGACGCTAATCTTTAACTAATTCAATTAGTAATTTGACTAGGACTTTTGGATTGAGATTAGTGGTGCACGAAATTGTGATTACACTTTTTACAACTCTACACAACTAACCAGCAAGTGCACTGGGTCGTCCAAGTAATACCTTACGTGAGTAAGGGGTCGATCCCATGGAGATTGTCGACTTGAAGCAAGCTATGGTTATTTTGTAAATCTTAGTCAGGAGATTAATGATAAGAGTGATTGTATTTATGAAAAATAAATAACATGAAATAAATAGTACTTGTGATTCAGTAATGAGAAACAGGCTGAGGTTCCGGAGATGCTCTGTCGTCTGAATCTCTGCTTTTCTACTGTCTTCTTCTCCAAACATGCATGGCTTCCTTCAATGGTAAGCTGTATGATCCTCTCGGATGAAAAATACCAGGTACGATCTCTGCACGGCTAATCAACAATCGGATTTCTCATATCGGATGAAAACTACCATGTACAGCTATCGCACGGCTAATCATCTATCGGTTCCGACTAGCGTCGGAATAGGACCCTTGTCCTTTTGCACACTGTCACTGTACCCAACATTCGCAGGTTCGAAGCTCGTCACAGTCATCCCTTCCCGGATCCTACTCCAAATACCACAGACAAGGTTTAGACTTTCCGGATCCCAGGAGTGCTGCCAATTGGTTCTAGCCTATACCACGAAGGTTCTAACCACCGGACGCGGTCCGTGGATTAGAAACCCAAGAGATATGCACTCAAGCTGTCGCCCATAGACTACGTTGAGCTCAGATAGAACGGGAGTGGTTATCAGGCACGCGTTCATAGGGTTGAGGATAGTGATGAGTGTCACGGATCATCATATTCTCCATATTGAAGTACGAGTGAGTATCTTAGAATAGAATCAAGCGTGATTGAATAGAATACGGTAGTAATTGCATTAATCCATTGAAACACATCAGAGCTCCTCACCCCCACCTATGGGGTTTAGAGACTCATGCTATAGAAGATACAATATGAAGTGAAAAATGTCATGAGGTACAAAGTGAATCTCTAAAAGTAGTTTTTATACTAGACTAGTAACCTAGGTTTACAGAAAAATGAGTAACTAAGTGCAGATAGTGCAGAAATCCACTTCTGGGACCCACTTGGTGCATGCCTGGGCTGAGCTTTTCAAGCTTTCACGTGCATATGCCCAAAGTTGGAGTTAAACGCCACCCTGGGTGCCAAAATGGGCGTTTAACGCCAAGAATCATGCCAATTCTGGCATTTTACGCCAGAAAGTTTTAGGCTGGCTTTGGACGCCCAAGATGTCTACTTTCCAACGCAACTGAGAGCTCGCCAATTCGGTATCTGTATCTCCAAAAAATCCACTTCGAGTGCAGGAGGGTCAGAATCCAAAAGCATCTGCAGTCCTTTTTCAGCCTTTGAATCAGATTTTTGCTCAGGTCCCTCAATTTCAGCCAGAAAATACTCGAATTTACAGAGAAACACACAAACTCATAGTGAAGTCCAGAAATGTTATTTTTGAATAAAAACTAATAAAAATATGATGAAAAGTAACTAAAGCATACTAAAAACTACCTAAAAATAATACCAAAAAGGGTATAAATTATCTGCTCATCACAACACCAAAATTAAATTGTCGCTTGTCCCCAAGCAACTAAAAATAAAATAGGATAACAAGAAGAGAATATACAATAAGTTTCAAAATACCAATGAAGCTTAACTCCAATTAGATGAGCGGGACTAATAGCCTTTTTGCTTCTGAACAGTTTTGGCATCTCACTTTATCCTTTGGAGTTCAGAATGATTGGCATGCATAGGAACTCAGAATTTAGATAGTGTTATTGATTCTCCTAGTTCAGTATGTTGATTCTTGAACATGGCTACTTTATGAGTCTTGGCCGTGATCCTAAGCATTTTATTTTCCAGTATTACCACCGAATACATAAATGCCACAGACACATAACTGGTGAACCTTTTCAGATTGTGACTCAGCTTTGCTAGAGTCCCCAGTTAAAGGTGCCCAGAGCTCTTAGGCACACTTTTTTTGCTTTGGACCATGAATTTAACCACTCAGTCTCAAGTTTTTCACTTGACACCTTCACGTCACATGCACATGGTTAGGGACAGCTTGGTTTAGCCGCTTAGGCCAGGATTTTATTCCTTTAGGCCCTCCTATCCATTAATGCTCAAAGCCTTGGATCCTTTTTACCCTTGCCTTTTGGTTTAAAGGGTTATTGGCTTTTTCTGCTTGCTTTTTCTTTTTCTTTCTTTCTTTTTTTTTAACTTTTCTTTTTCTCTTTTTTTTTTCTTTATTTTTCTTTTTCGCAAGCTTTGTATTCACTGCTTTTTCTTGCTTCAAGAATCAATTTTATGATTTTTTAGATTATCAATAATATTTCTCCTTTTCATTATTCTTTCAAGAGCCAACAATTTTAACATTCATAAACTACAATTTCAAAAATATGCACTGTTCAAGCATTCATTCAGAAAACAAAAAGTATTGCCACGACATCAACATAATTCAGCTAATTTCAAGATAAATTTTAAAATTATGTACTTCTTGTTCTTTTGTAAATAAAAACATTTTTCTTTTAAGAAAGGTGAGGGATTCATGGAGTCATTCATAGCTTTAAGGCATATACTCTAAATTTTATTGATCATGGAATAAAAATAAGACATAAAATAAGTATAAAAGCAGACAAATAATAGTAGAGGAAAGGAATTTAAAGACAAAAATAAATGACTCTAATACTAATGCTTATGTAACTCTTAAAATAGGTTTCTAATAATAAAAGTTATCACAGAGTTAGGACTCAACAACCTTTATTTTGAGAGATGGGTGCTCCTTTAATCTGTGGATGTCTGGCTCTTCAAGGATCAGCTTTTGGCGCTTTAGTTCCTGTAGCTCACGCCCTTGCTCCTCTTGTTCTCTGAGCAGTTTGCAGAGCATGCTATTCTGATTCTACTACTCTTCTTTGAGTTGATCCATAGATTCTTGCAGCTTGTTGACAGATGCTTCTAGGCGGGCCCAATAGTCAAATTGAGGAATTTTTGGGAGGAGCTCATGCGCCCTCCTCTTGGTGAGGTTGTCATGAACTTGAGGTCCATTTATTACCCTTTTGGTGATTGGGCGTTCAACTGGGATATACTCATCCACACCTATCTGTACTCTCGCATCTTTACATAGCAGACTGATTAAGCTTGGGTAAGCCAATTTGGCTTCAGTGGATTCCTTGTTTGCAAATAAGTAAATTTTACAAGGAATTAGCTGATGAACCTCCACTTCTTTTCCCAGCATAATACAGTGAATCATCACTGCTCTTTTGACAGTGACTTCAGAGCGGTTACTGATGGAAAGTATAGATCACCCAATGAAATCTAGCTAGCCCCTAGCAACTGGCTTAAGGTCTCCTCTCTTCAGTTAGTTTGGAACACCTTCTGCATTGGTTATCCACTTGGTTCCAAGGAGGCATATGTCCTCTAGAACTTGATCCAGCTTTTTATCTTTAGCCATTCTCCTATTAAAGGATTCTGGATCATCCGGCAGTTAAGGAATTTTGAGGACTTCTCTCACTTTGTCAAGATGGAAGTAGATAATCCTCCCTCTGACCATGGTTCGAAAATTGTGGAAGACAGTTCCCTCAATTCTTTGCTTATCTGTCAGCCACAGATTTGCATAGAATTCCTGGACCATATTTCTTCCCACATTCATCTCAGAATTAGCTAGGATTTCCCAGCCTCTGTTTCGAATCTGCTCTTGGATCTCCGGATATTCGTCTTCTTTCAGATCAAACTTGACTTCCGGGATCACTGATCTTTTGCACACTATTTTGAAGTAATGATCTGCATGTTCTTTGGTGCAGAACCTCTCATGCATCCATTGTGGTTTTGGATTGTTTTCTTTCTTACCTCTTGGAGTGGTTTGTTTTCCTTTAGGGGCCATGATCTTGGTCAGTGATCACGGAAAATCACACCAAACTTAGAGGTTTGCTTGTCCTCAAGCAAAAGTAAGGAAAGAAGATGAATAGGTGGAGAGAACGATTCAAATGATGGAGGATAGAGATGGCCGAATGTATAAATAGAGGGGAGGGGGGATTGGGTTCGAAATTTTGGAAAAAAGATATGATTGAAGGATATGATTGATAAAATATAAACATGATGTGAAAAAGATGTGATTCTTTTCAAAAATTTAAAAGATATGAAAGAGATATGAGGAAGTTAAATCTGAATTATTTTGTTTATGCATCTAAGAAATAAAAGATGATATGAATGAATGAAAAAGATTTGAAAATAAATTGGAAAGATGAATGAGTTTTGAAAGAGAATTGAGAAAAATTGAAAAAGAATCAAGAAGAATTTATAAGATTATAAATTTTTGTGAATGGAAATTAAAAAATGAATGTTTGTAATGTTTGGATGCAGAAAATTTTGAATTAAAAAATGAAAATTCGAAAAAATTGGATTGGAAACGAAATTACCTCTCCCCTAGCTGTGCTGGCGTTAAACGCCCAGAATGATAGTCATTCTGGCGTTTAACGCCCATATGGTGGCTATTTTGGGCGTTTAACGCCCAGCCAGGTATCCTGGCTGGCGTTAAACACCAGAAATCCTTCCTTACTGGGCATTTTTCTGAACGCCCAGAATGCTGCCAAGTCTGGCGTTAAACGAATGCTGCCCATTCTGGCGTTTAACGCCTAGAATGATATCTTTACTGGCGTTTTGATGCCAGTGAGCTCTATTACTCTGTGATTCTTCTGCTTTATGGTCTGAACCTTCATACCCTTGACTTGTTCACTGAAAAAGCATCAATAAACATAGACAACAAAATTAAATGAACTTATATAATTGTTATAAACATCTAATTTGATTTGATAATAGCTGGGTTGCCTCCCAGTTAGCGCTTCTTTACTGTCTTTAGCTGGACTTCACTGAGCTTTTTAATTTAGTCTCAGTTTTGAGCATTCTTGCTCAACATTGCCTTCAAGATAATGTTTGATCCTCTGTCCATTAACAATGAAATTTTTGTTAGAATCATCATCTTGAAGCTCTACATAACTATATGGTGACACACTTGTAATCACATATGGTCCTCTCCACCGGGATTTCAATTTCCCAGAGAACAACCTGAACCTAGAGTTAAATAGCAGGACCTTATGTCCTGGCTCAAAGACTCTAGATGACAGTCTTTTGTCATGCCATCTTTTTGCTTTCTCTTTATAGATTTTAGCATTTTCGAAAGCATTGAGTCTGAACTCCTCTAGCTCATTCAACTGGAGTAGTCTTTTCTCTCCAGCTATCTTAGCATCAAGGTTTAGGAACCTGGTTGCCCAGTAGGCCTTGTGTTCCAGTTCTACTAGTAGATGACAGGCTTTTTCATACACAAGTTGGTATGGAGAGGTCCCTAAAGGAGTCTTGAATTTTGTTCTGTATGCCTACACAACATCATCCAGACTTCTTGCCCAATCTCCTCTACGGGTACTTACAGTCCGTTCCAGGATTCATTTTAATTCTCTATTTGAGACTTCAGCCTACCCATTTGTTTGTGGATGATATGGAGTCGCCACTTTATGGTTAATTTCATATCGTATCAGAGCAGAGTCAAGCTGTTTATTGCAGAAATGAGTGCCTCCATCACTGATCAGTATCCTAGGGACACCGAACCTGCTGAAGATATGCTTCTGGAGGAACTTCATCACTGTCTTAGTATCATTAGTGGGTGTTGCCATTGCTTCTACCCATTTAGATACATAGTCTACTGCCACCAGAATATAAGTGTTTGAATATGATGGTGGGAAAGGCCCCATGAAGTCAATACTCCATACATCAAACAACTCAATCTCTAGGATCCCTTGTTGAGGCATGGCATAACTGTGAGGCAGATTACAGCTCTCTGACAACTGTCACAGTTACATACAAACTCTCTGGAGTCTCTATAGAGAGTGGGCCAGTAGAAACCATATTGGAGAACCTTGGTGGCTGTTCGCTCACCTCCAAAATGTCCTCCATATTGTGATCCATGGCAATGCCATAGGATCTTTTGTGCCTCTTCTCTAGGCACACATCTGCGGATTACTATGTCTGCACACCTCTTAAAGAGATATGGTTCATCTCACAAATAGTACTTTGCATCAGAAATCAATTTTTTCATTTGTTGCTTACTATACTCTTTGGGTATGAATCTCACAGCTTTATAGTTTGCAATGTCTACAAACCATGGTAATTCCTGAATGGCAAAGAGTTGCTCATCCGGAAAGGTTTCAGAGATCTCAGTAGGAGGGAGGGACGCCCCTTCTACTGGTTCTATCTGGGACAGGTGATCTGCTACTTGGTTCTCTGTCCCTTTTCTGTCTCTTATTTCTATATCAAACTCTTGCAGAAGCAACACCCATCTTATGAGTCTGGGTTTTGAATCCTGCTTTGTGAGGAGATATTTTAGAGCAGCATGGTCAGTGTACACAATCACTTTTGATCCCACTAAATAAGATCTGAACTTGTCAATGGCATAAACCACGGTAAGCAACTCTTTTTCTGTGGTTGTGTAATTCTTCTGTGCATCATTCAAAACACGGCTAGCATAGTAAATGATGTGCAGAAGTTTGTTATGCCTCTGTTCCAACACTGCACCAATGGCATGGTCACTGGCATCACACATTAGTTCGAATGATAGTGTCCAGTCTGGTGCATAAATGACTGGTACTGTGACCAACTTAGCTTTCAGAGTTTCAAACGCCTGCAGACACTCAGTATCAAAGACAAATGGCATATCAACAGCTAGTAGATTGCTCAGAGGTTCTGCAATTTTTGAAAAATACTTTATAAACCTCCTATAGAATCCTGTATGCCCCAGAAAGCTTCTGATTGCCTTAACATTGGCAGGTGGTGGTAATTTTTCAATTACCTCTACCTTAGCTTGATCCACCTCTATTCCCTTGTTCAAAATTTTGTGCCCAAGGACAATTCCTTCAGTCACGATAAAGTGACATTTCTCCCAGTTTAACACTAGGTTAGTCTCTTGGCACCTTTTCAGAACAAATGATAGATGGTCAAGGCAGGAGCTGAAAGAGTCTCCAAATATTGAGAAGTCATCCATGAAGACTTTCAGAAATTTCTCTACCATATCAGAGAAGATAGAGAGCATGCACCTCTGAAAAGTTGCAGGTGCATTGCACAGACCAAATGGCATCCTTCTGTAAGCAGATACTCCAGAAGGACATGTGAATGCTGTTTTCTTTTGATCCTGAGGATCTACTGCAATTTGGTTGTAACCTGAATAGCCATCCAAAAAGCAGTAGTATTCATGACCTGCTAGTCTCTCTAGCATCTAGTCTATGAATGGTAAAGGAAAATGATCCTTTCTGGTGGCAGTATTGAGTCTTCTATAGTCAATACACATACGCCACCCTGTAACTATTCTTGTAGGAACCAGTTCATTTTTTTCATTATGAACTACTGTCATGCCTCCCTTCTTGGGGATAACTTGGAAATGGCTCACCTAGGGGCTATCAGAAATAGGATAAATAATCCCAACCTCTAGTAACTTAGTAACCTCTTTCTACACCACCTCCTTCATGGCTGGATTCAGCCACCTCTGTGGTTGAACCACTGGCTTAGCATCATCCTCTAATAGGATCTTGTGCATGCATCTGGCTGGGCTAATGCCCTTAAGATCACTTATGGACCACCCAAGAGCTGTCTTGTGTGTCCTTAGCACCTGAAGTAGTGCTTTCTCTTCTCTTGTCTCTAAAGCAGAGCTTATGATCATAGGAAAGGTGTCATCTTTCCCCAGAAATACATATTTCAGAGATGGTGGTAGTGGTTTGAGCTCGGGTTTAGGAGGCTTCTCCTCTTCCTGAGGAACTTTCAGAGGTTCTTCTGGTTTCTCTGGTTCCTCCAGATCAGGCTGAACATCTTTAAAAATGTCCTCTAGCTCTGATTCGAGACTCTCAGTTATATTGACCTCTTCTACCAGAGATTCAATGATGTCAGCGCTCAGGCAATCTTTTAGTGTGTCTGGATGCTGCATAGCTTTGACAGCATTCAACTTAAACTCATCCTCATTGACTCTCAGGGTTATCTCCCCTCTTTGGATGTCAATGAGGGTTCGTCCTGTTGCTAGGAAAGGTCTTCCTAGAATGAGAGTTGCACTCTTGTACTCCTCTATTTCTAGTACTACAAACTCAGTAGGAAAGGCAAATGGCCCAACCTTGACAATCATGTCCTCAATTATGCCTGATGGGATTTTAATGGAGCCATCAGCAAGTTAGAGACATATCCGGGTTGGTTTAAACTCATCAGTCAAACCAAGCTTTTTGATAGTGGATGCAGGTATTAGGTTGATACTTGCCCCAAGATCACATAGAGCTGTCTTAGTACAAGCACCTTCTAATGTGCATGGTATCATAAAGGTTCTGGGATCTTTAAGCTTCTCTGGTAAGCTTTTCAGAATGACTGCACTGCATTCTTCAGTGAGGAAAACTTTTTCGATTTCTATCCAATCCTTCTTATGACTTAAGATCTCTTTCATGAACTTAGCGTAAGAAGGTATTTGCTCAAGTGCCTCTGCAAACGGGATATTTATTTCAAGAGTCCTGAGATAGTCTGCAAAGCGGGCAAATTATTTATCCTGTTCTGCTTGGCGGAGTTTCTGAGGATAAGGCATCTTGGCTTTGTATTTTTCAACCTTATTTGCTGCAGGTTTATTTCCTACAAAAGTGGTTGGAGAAACCTGCTTAAGGGGGTTGTTATCAGCACTTGCAGGTGTCTGATCCCTTATTAGCGTTTGAATGCCAGAATTGGGTGTTGCATGGGCGTTTAACACCACATTTCCACTCTTTTCTGGCATTTGGACGCCAGAACTGGCCATCCCTGGGGCGTTTAACGCCACTTTCTTACCCATTTCTGGCATTTGAACGCCAGAATCATTCCTCTCTGGGCTCTTACTGTCTGGTGCGCAGAAATTGTGATTACACTTTGATTATGTAAAATTAATCGCTCTTTCTTTCCCTGGTAATGGCGCCAAAAACATGATGCCAATACCATGGTTCACAACTTCGCACAACTAACCAGCAAGTGCACTGGGTCGTCCAAGTAATACCTTACGTGAGTAAGGGTCGAATCCCATGGAGATTGTTGGTATGAAGCAAGCTATGGTCACCTTGTAAATCTCAGTCAGGCGGATATAAAATAGTAATGGGGTTTTCGAAAATAATTAATAAAATAGGGATAGAAATACTTATGTAAATCATTGGTGAGAATTTCAGATAAGCGAATAGAGATGCTTTCGTTCCTCTGAACCTCTGCTTTCCTGCTATCTTCATCCAATCAGTCTTACTCCTTTCCATGGCTGGCTTTATGTGATACATCACCACTGTCAATGGCTACTTTCGGTCTTCTCTCGGGAAAATGATCCAAATGCCCTGTCACGGCACGGCTAATCGTCTGGAGGCATCACCCTTGTCAATGGTTTTATCCTATCCTCTCAGTGAAAATGGTCAACGCACCCTGTCACGGCACGGCTATTCATCTGTCGGTTCTCGATCATGTTGGAATAGGATTTACTATCCTTTTGCATCTGTCACTACGCCCGGCAATCGCGAGTTTGAAGCTCGTCACAGTCATTCAATCATTGAATCCTACTCGGAATACCACAGACAAGGTTTAGACTTTCTAGATTCTCATGAATGCCACCATCATTCTAGCTTACACCACGAAGATTCTGATTAAGAGATCTAAGAGATACTCATTCAGTCGAAGGTAGAACGGAAGTGGTTGTCAAGCACGCGTTCATAGGGAATGATGATGATCGTCACGTTCATTACATTCAGGTTGAAGAGCGAATGAATATCTTAGAACGAAAATAAGATGAATTAAATAGAAAATAGTAGTACTTTGCATTAATCTTTGAGGAACAGCAGAGCTCCACACCTTAATCTATGGAGTGTAGAAACTCTACCGTTGAAAATACATAAGTGAAAGGTCTAGGCATGGCCGAATGGCCAGCCCTTCTGATCTAAGAACCCGGTGTCCAAAGATGATCCTAAGATCCTAAGATGATCAAAAGATCTCTAATACAATAGTAAAAGGTCCTATTTATAATAAACTAGCTACTAGGGTTTGCAGAAGTAAGTAATTGATGCATAAATCCACTTCCGGGGCCCACTTGGTGTGTGCTTGGGCTGAGCTTTAACTTTCCACGTGCAGAGACCATTTATGGAGTTGAATGCCAGGTTTTGATCCATTTCTGGCGTTCAACTCTGGTTTTTGATCCCTTTCTGGCACTGAACTCCAGAATTGGGCAGAGAGCTGGCGTTGAACGCCAGTTTGCGTCATCTAAACTTGGGCAAAGTATGGACTATTATCCATTGCTGGAAAGCCCTGGATGTCCACTTTCCAATGCAATTGGAAGCGCGCCATTTTGAGTTCTGTAGCTCCAGAAAATCCACTTTGAGTGCAGGGAGGTCAGAATCCAACAGCATCAGCAGTCCTTCTTCAACCTCTGAATCTGATTTTTGCTCAAGTCCCTCAATTTCAGCCAGAAAATACCTGAAATCACAGAAAAACACACAAACTCATAGTAAAGTCCAGAAATGTGAATTTAACATAAAATCTAATGAAAACATCCCTAAAAGTAACTAGATTCTACTAAAAACATACTAAAAACAATGCCAAAAAGCGTATAAATTATCCGCTCATCACAACACCAAACTTAAATTGTTGCTTGTCCCCAAGCAACTGAAATTCAAATAGGATAAAAAGAAGAGAATATACTATAAATTTCAAACTATCAATGAAACATAGCTTCAATCAGATGAGCGGGACTTGTAGCTTTTTGCCTCTTGAATAGTTTTGGCATCTCACTTTATCCATTGAAGTTCAGAATGATTGGCATCTATAGGAACTCAGAGTTCAGATAGTGTTATTGATTCTCCTAGTTCAGTATGATAATTCTTGAACACAGCTATTTTATGAGTCTTGGCCGTGGCCCTAAGCACTTTGTTTTCCAGTATTACCACCGGATACATAAATGCCACAGACACATAATTGGGTGAACCTTTTCAGATTGTGACTCAGCTTTGCTAAAGTCCCCAATTAGAGGTGTCCAAGGTTCTTAAGCACACTCTTGTTTTGCTTTGGACCTTGACTTTAACCGCTCAGTCTCAAGTTTTCACTTGACACCTACACGCCACAAGCACATGGTTAGGGACAGCTTGGTTTAGCCGCTTAGACCAGGATTTTATTCCTGTAGGCCCTCCTATCCACTGATGCTCAAAGCCTTGGGATCCTTTTTATTTGCCCTTGCCTTTTGGTTTTAAGGGTTATTGGCTTTTTGCTCTTGCCTCTTGGTTTTAAGAGCTTTTGGCTTTTTCTGATTGCTTTTTCTTTTTCTTTCTATATTTTTTTTTCGCCTATATTTTCTCTTTTTTTTTTTCTGCAAGCTTTGTTCTTTGCTGCTTTTTCTTGCTTCAAGAATCAATTTCTTATGATTTTTCAGATTATCAAATAACATGTCTCCTAGTCATCATTCTTTCAAGAGCCAACATATTTAACATTCATGAACAACAACTTCAAAAGACATATGCACTGTTCAAGCATACATTCAGAAAACAAGAAGTATTGTCACCACATCAATATAATTAAAATAAGTTCAAGGATAAATTCGAAACTCATGTACTTCTTGTTCTTTTGAATTAAAACATTTTTCATTTAAGAGAGGTGATGGATTCTATGTCTCTTCCTTGTCTTTGTTGCTCCTCCCTCATTGCTTTTTGATCTTCTCTTATTTCATGGAGCATGATGGAGTGCTCTTGATGTTCCACCCTTAATTGTCCCATGTTGACACTTAATTCTCCTAGGGAGGTGTTGATTTGCTCCCAATAGTTTTATGGAGGAAAATGCATTTGGGGCATCTCCGGGATCTCATGGTGATGAGCTTCCTGCGCCTCTTGAGCTCCATAAATGGGCTCTCTTGCTTGTTCCATCTTTTTCTTAGTGATGGACTTCTCTTCCTTAATAGGAATGTCTCCTTCTATGAAAGCTCCAGCTGAGTAACATAGATGGCAGATAAGATGAGGAAAAGCTAGCCTTGCCATGGGATGACTTTTCGGCTATTTTGTAGAGTTCATTAGAGATGACTTCATGAACTTCTATTTCCTCTCCAATCATGATGCTATGAATCATGATGGCCCGATCCACAGTAACTTCAGATCGGTTGCTAGTGGGAATGATTGAGCATTGGATGAACTCCAACCATCCTCTAGCCACAGGCTTAAGGTCCAATCTTCTTAGTTGAACCGGCTTGCCTTTGGAGTCAATCTTCCATTGAGCTCCTTCCACACATATGTCCATAAGGACTTGGTCCAACCTTTGATTAAAGTTGACCCTTCTAGTGTATGGGCGTTCATCTCCTTGCATCATGGGCAAGTTAAACGCCAACCTCACATTCTCCGGACTAAAATCTAAGTATTTCCCCCGAACCATTGTAACGTAGTTCTTTGGATCCGGGTTCTTACTTTGATCATGGTTCTTGGTGATCCATGCATTGGCATAGAACTCTTGAACCATTAGGATGCCGACTTGTTGGATGGGATTTGTTAGAACTTCCCAACCTCTTTTTTGAATTTCATGTCGGATCTCCGGATACTCATTTCTTTTGAGTTTGAAGGGGACCTCGGGGATCACCTTCTTCTTAGCCACAACATCATAGAAGTGGTCTTGATGGGCTTTGGAGATGAACCTTTCCATCTCCCATGACTCGGAGGTAGAAGCTTTTGTCTTCCCTTTCCCCTTTCTAGAGGATTCTCCGGTCTTAGGTGCCATCAATGGTAATGGAAAAACAAAAAGCTTATGCTTTTACCACACCAAACTTAGAATATTGCTCGCCCTCGAGCAATAAAAGAAAGAATAGAGGAAGAAGAAGAAGAAAATATGGAGAAGAGGGGTGAAGTGTGTTTCGGCCAAGTAGAGAGGAGAGGGTTGTGTTGTGTGGAAATGAGGAAGAATGGAGGGCTATATATAGGGGAGGGAGGGGGGTTAAGGTTCGGCCATTTAGGGTGGGTTTGGGTGGGAAATTGGTTTTGAATTTTGAAGGTAGGTGGAGTTTATGAGGTAGGTTTATGGGGAAGAGTGGATGGATGTGAGTGGTGAAGAGGTGATGGGGAAGAGAGATTAAGGTGATTGGTGAAGGGTTTTTGGGGAAGAGTGTTTATGGGATTGTGTGAAAGAGAGTGGTAAGGGATGAGAAGAAGTGAGTGGAGGTAGGTGGAGATCCTGTGGGGTCCACAGATCCTGAGATGATTCTGTGGGGTCCACAGATCCTGAGATGATCCTGTGGGGTCCACAGATCCTGAGGTGTTCAAGGAATTACAACCTTGCACCAAATTAGGCACGTAAAATGCCCTTGCACACAACTCTGGGCGTTCAGCGCCAGGTTGGTGCCCATTTTGGGCATTCAACGCCCATTTTCTGGCCATTTCCGGCGTTGAACGCCAGAACCATGCTTGTTCTGGGCGTTCAGTGCCCAGATACTGCCCATTTTGGGCGTTCAGCGCCAAAACCATGCTCTGTTCTGGCGTTGAACGCCAGGCACATGCTTCCTCCAGGGTGTGATTTTTCTTTTGCTGTTTTTGATTCCATTTTCAATTTTTTTATATTTACTTTGTGACTCCACATGATCATGAACCTATAAAGACATATAACTAAGAAAAAGATAGTTAGATAAAAATTGGGTTGCCTCCTAACAAGCGCTTCTTTAATGTCAATAGCTTGACAGTGGGCTCTCATGGAGCCTCACAGATGTTCAGAGCATTGTTGAGACTCTCCAACACCAAACTTAGAGTTTGGATATGGGGGTTCAACATAAAACTTAGAGTTTGGTTGTGGCCTCCCAACACCAAACTTTGAGTTTGACTGTGGGGGCTTTGTTTGACTCTACTTTGAGAGAAGCTTTTTGTGCTTCCTCTCCATGGATGTAGAGAGAGATCCTTGAGTTGTAAACACAAGGTTGTCCTCATTCAATTGAAGGATTAATTCTCCTCTGTCCACATCAATCACAGCTCTTGTTGTGGCTAGGAAAGGTCTTCCTAGGATGATGGATTAATCCTCTTCCTTTCCAGTATCTAGGACTATAAAATCAGCAGGGATGTAAAGGCCTTCAACCTTTACTAGCACGTCCTCTACTTGTCCATAAGCCTGTTTTCTTGAATTGTCTGTCATCTCTAATGAGATTTTAGCAGCTTGCACCCCATAGATTCCCAGTTTCTCTATTACAGAGAGTGGCATGAGGTTTATTCCTGAACCAAGGTCACACAGAGCCTTAAAGATCATGGTGCCTATGGTACAAGGTATTATGAACTTTCCAGGATCCTGTTTCTTCTGAGGCAATGTCAGTTGATCCAGAGCACTTAGTTCATTGGTGAACAAGGGAGGTTCATCTTCCCAAGTATCAATGCCAAATAATTTGGCATTTAGCTTCATGATTGCACCAAGGAACTTGGCATCTTGCTCTTCAGTAACATCCTCATTCTCTTCAGAAGAGGAACACTCATCAGAGCTCATGAATGGCATAAGGAGGTTCAATGGAATCTCTATGGTCTCTAGATGAGCCTCAGAGTCCTTTGGTTCCTCAGAGGGAAGCTCCTTATTGATCACTGGACGTCCCAGGAGGTCTTCCTCCTTGGGATTCACGTCCTCCTCTCCCTCATTGGGTTCGGCCATTTTGGTTATGTCAATGGCCTTGCACTCTCCTTTTGGATTTTCTTTTGTATTGCTTGGGAGACTGCTAGGAGGGATTTCAGTGATCCTTTTACTCAACTCGCCCACTTGTGCTTCCAAATTTCTAATGGAAGACCTTGTTTCATTCATGAAACTCACAGTGGCCTTAGATAGATCAGAGACTAAGTTTGCTAAGCTAGATGGGTTCTGCTCAGAATTCTCTGTCTGTTGCTGAGTGGATGATGGAAAAGGCTTGCTATTGCTAAACCTGTTTCTTCCACCATTATTAAAGCCTTGTTGAGGCTTTTGATCCTTCCATGAGAAATTTGCATGATTTCTCTATGATGAGTTATAGGTGTTTCCATAAGGTTCACCTAAGTAATTCACCTCTGCTATTGCAGGGTTCTCAGGATTATAGGCTTCTTCTTCAGAAAATGCCTCTTGAGTACTGTTGGATGCAGCTTGCATTCCATTCAGACTCTGAGAAATCATATTGACTTGCTGAGTCAGTATTTTGTTCTGAGCCAATATGGCATTCAGAGTATCAATTTCAAGAACTCCCTTCTTCATAGGCGTCCCATTATTCACAGGATTCCTCTCAGAAGTGTACATGAACTGGTTATTAGCAACCATGTCAATGAGTTCTTGAGCTTATGCAAGCGTTTTCTTTAGGTGAATGGATCCACCTGCAGAAGTATCCAATGACATCTTTGATAGCTCAGATAAACCATCATAGAATATATCCAGGATGGTCCATTCTGAGAGCATGTCAGAAGGACACTTTTTGGTCAACTGTTTGTATCTTTCCCAAGCTTCATAGAGGGATTCACCATCTTTTTGTTTGAAGGTTTGAAAATCCACTCTAAGCTTGCTCAGCTTTTGAGGAGGAAAGAACTTGGCTAAGAAAGCCGTGACCAGCTTATCCCAAGAGTTCAGGCTATCTCTAGGTTGAGAGTCCAACCAGATTCTAGCTCTGTCTCTTACAGCAAAAGGGAAAAGCATGAGCCTGTAGACTTCAGGATCTACTCCATTAGTCTTTACAGTATCACAGATCTGCAAGAATTCAGTTAAGAACTGAAAAGGATCTTCGGATGGAAGTCAATGAAACTTGCAGTTCTGCTGCATTAGAGAAACTAGCTGAGGTTTCAGCTCAAAATTGTTTGCTCCAATGGCATGAATGGAGATGCTTCTTCCATGTAAATTGGAATTAGGTGCAGTAAAGTCACCAAGCATTCTCCTTGCATTATTATTATTTTCAGCTGCCATCTTCTTTTCCTGTTTGATAATTTCTTACAGGTGCTTGCTGGTTTGTTGTAATTCAGCTTCTCTTAGTTTCCTCTTCAGAGTCCTTTCAGGTTCTGGATCTGCTTCAACAAGAATATTTTTGTCCTTGCTCCTGCTCATATGACAAAGAAGAGGGCACAGAAAAATAATAATAATAGAGATCCTTTTTTTTGTGAGTGAGGGAGAGATGTTAGTAGATGAATAAACAAATAGAAGGAGATAAGAGAGAAGAGAATTTTCGAAAATTATTTTTGAATAAAGAGTTAGTGATTTTCAAAAATAGTTTTTGAAAAAGGTTAGTAATTTTTCGAAAATTAAAATAAAAATTTAAAATAATTAGTTAATTAAAAAGAAATTTTGAAAAAAGAGGGAAGATATTTTCAAAAATTAGAGAGAGAGGGAGTTAGTTAAGTAGTTTTGAAAAGGATAAGAAACAAACCAAAAGTTAGTTAGTTAGTTGAAACTAATTTTGAAAATCAATTTTGAAAAGATAAGAAGTTAAGAAGTTAGAAAAGATATTTTGAAATCAAATTTTTGAAAAAGATATGATGAGAAGATATTTTTAAAAAGATATGATAGAAATTAGTTTTTGAAAAAGATTTGATTTTTAAAATCACAATTAATGACTTGATTCACAAGAAATCACAAGATATGATTCTAGGACTCAAAGTTTGAATCTTTCTTAACAAGCAAGTAACAAACTTGAAATTTTTGAATCAAAACATTAATTGATGATGTTATTTTCGAAAATATGATATAAAAATAAGAAAAATATTTTTGAAAAATATTTTTGGAATTTTCAAAAATAACTAAGAAATTTGAAAAAGATTTGATTTTTGAAAAATATTTTGAAAAAGATAAAATTTTCAAATTGAAAATTTGATTTGACTCATAAGAAACAACTTAATTTTTAAAAATTTTTGAAAAAGTCAACTCAATTTTCGAATTTGATGAGAGAAAAAGGGAAAGATATTTTTTTGATTTTTGAATTTTTAATGATGAGAGAGAGAAACATGAAAATGATGCAATGCATGAGAATTTTAGATCAAAACATGTGATGCATGCAAGAATGCTATGAATGTCAAGATGAACACCAAGAACACTATGAAGATCATGATGAACATCAAGAACACATTTTTGAAAAATTTTTAATGCAAAGAAAACATGCAAGACACCAAACTTAGAATTCTTTAATGCTTAGACACTAAGAATTCAAGAATGCATATGGAAAACAAGAAAAGACACAAAACATGCAAATGCAAAGATCAAACAAGAAGACTTACCAAGAACAACTTGAAGATCATAAAGAACACTACGAATGCATGAGAGTTTTCGAAAAAAATGCAGGATGAGTATGCAATTGACACCAAACTTATAACATGACTCAAGACTCAAACAAGAAACACAAAAATATTTTTTTGATTTTTATGATTTTATGATTTTTTTTGTATTTTCTTTTAATTTTTTCGAAAATCATTTTGAAAAAGAAAAATAAGGATTCCAAAATTTTTAATATGGATTCCAGGAATCTAGCATTCTTAGTCTAAAGCTCCAATCAAAGGGTCAGGCATGGCTTAATAGCCAGCCAAGCTTTAGCATGTAATCCAGACATGACACGCCTAACATTCCCTACAGACATGGCTTTACAGCCAGCCAGGCTTCAACATGCTTCATGAAACACTAGAATTCATTCTTAAAAATTCTGAAGAAAAATATATTTTTGAAAACATTTTTATTTTAAGATTTTTTCGAAAACAAAGGAGAAATTTTTGAAAAATTTTTTAAAAAATTTTTGAAAACAAAACAAAAAGAAAATTACCTAATCTGAGCAACAAGATGAACCGTCAGTTGTCCAAACTCGAACAATCCCCAGCAACGGCGCCAAAAACTTGGTGCGCAGAAATTGTGATTACACTTTGATTATGTAAAATTCATCGCTCTTTCTTTCCCTGGTAATGGCGCCAAAAACATGATGCCAATACCATGGTTCACAACTTCGCACAACTAACCAGCAAGTGCACTGGGTTGTCCAAGTAATACCTTACGTGAGTAACGGTCGAATCCCATAGAGATTGTTGGTATGAAGCAAGCTATGGTCACCTTGTAAATCTCAGTCAGGCGGATATAAAATAGTAATGGGGTTTTCGAAAATAATTAATAGAATAGGGATAGAAATACTTATGTAAATCATTGGTGAGAATTTCAGATAAGCGAATAGAGATGCTTTCGTTCCTCTGAACCTCTGCTTTCCTGCTATCTTCATCCAATCAGTCTTACTCCCTTCCATGGCTGGCTTTATGTGATACATCACCACTGTCAATGGCTACTTTCGGTCTTCTCTCGGGAAAATGATCCAAATGCCCTGTCACGGCACGGCTAATCGTCTGGAGGCATCACCCTTGTCAATGGTTTCATCCTATCCTCTCAGTGAAAATGGTCAACGCACCCTGTCACGGCACGGCTATTCATCTGTCGGTTCTCGATCATGCTGGAATAGGATTTACTATCCTTTTGCGTCTGTCACTACGCCCGGCAATCGCGAGTTTGAAGCTCGTCACAATCATTCAATCATTGAATCCTACTCGGAATACCATACACAAGGTTTAGACTTTCTGGATTCTCATGAATGCCGCCATCATTCTAGCTTACACCACGAAGATTCTGATTAAGAGATCTAAGAGATACTCATTCAGTCGAAGGTAGAAGGGAAGTGGTTGTCAGGCACGCGTTCATAGGGAATGATGATGATCGTCACGTTCATCACATTCAGGTTGAAGAGCGAATGAATATCTTAGAAGCGAAATAAGATGAATTGAATAGAAAACAGTAGTACTTTGCATTAATCTATGAGGAACAGCAGAGCTCCACACCTTAATCTATGGAGTGTAGAAACTCTACCATTGAAAATACATAAGTGAAAGGTCTAGGCATGGCCGAATGGCCAGCCCTTCTAATCTAAGAACCAGGCATCCAATGATGATCCTAAGATCCTAAGATGATCAAAAGATCTCTAATAGAATAGTAAAAGGTCCTATTTATAATAAACTAGCTACTAAGGTTTACAGAAGTAAGTAATTGATGCATAAATCCACTTCCGGGGCCCACTTGGTGTGTGCTTGGGCTGAGCTTTAACTTTCCACGTGCAGAGGCCATTTGTGGAGTTGAACGCCAGGTTTTGATCCATTTCTGGCGTTCAACTTTGGTTTTTGATCCCTTTCTGGCGCTGAACTCCAGAATTGGGCAGAGAGCTGGCATTGAACACCAGTTTGCATCCTCTAAACTTGGGCAAAGTATGGACTATTATACATTGCTGGAAAGCTCTGGATGTCCACTTTCCAACGCAATTAGAAGCGCGCCATTTTGAGTTCCGTAGCTCCAGAAAATCCACTTTGAGTGCAGGGAGGTCAGAATCCAACAGCATCAGCAGTCCTTCTTCAACCTCTGAATCTGATTTTTGCTCAAGTCCCTCAATTTCAGCCAGAAAATACCTGAAATCATAGAAAAACACACAAACTCATACTAAAGTCCAGAAATGTGAATTTAACATAAAAAATAATGAAAACATCCCTAAAAGTAACTAGATTCTACTAAAAACATACTAAAAACAATGCCAAAAAGCGTATAAATTATCCGCTCATCACAGTCCTTAGAGGGATTTTGGGCAGTGGGTTGGTCATCCTTTGTCATTTGTTCCTTCCTTGGCTTTCTGCTGCTTTGAATTGAGACATTCAATGTCTTCCCACTCCTTAATTGAACAGCTTGGCATTCTTCTGTTATCTATTTAGATAGCTGCTGTCTTGTCTGATTCAAGTGTTTCTCCATATTCTCATTAGCATCTTTGGTTTCTTGCAGCATCTCTTTAAATTCTACTAACTGTTGTGTTATAACAAGCAGTTGCTGATTGAGTTCAGCAACTTGTTCTTAAGGACTAAGTTCAAAGGGTACTGCATTAGCTTCTTCTTTCATGGAGGACCCACTACTTAAGTATAGATATTGATTTCTAGCAACTGTATCAATGAGCTCTTGAGCCTCTTCAATTATCTTTCTCATATGTATAGATCCACCAGCTGAGTGGTCTAGAGACATTTGGGCCTTTTCTGTAAGCCCATAGTAAAAGATGTTTAACTGCACCCATTCTGAAAACATTTCAGAGGGGCATTTCCTTAGCATCCCTCTGTACCTCTCCCAGGCATTATAAAGGGATTCATTATCCTCTTGTTTAAAACCTTGGATGTCCAGTCTTAGCTGTGTCATCCTTTTTGGAGGGAAATATTGATTCAGGAATTTGTCTGATAACTATTTCTATGTTCTTATGCTTGCTGTGGGTTGGTTGTTTAACCACCTCTTATCTTGATCTTTTACAGCAAATGGAAACAGTAATAATCTGTAGACATCCTGATCTACTTCCTTATTACGTACTGTGTCAGCAATTTGTAAGAACTATGCCAGAAACTCAGTAGGTTCTTCTTGTGGAAGACCGAAATACTGGCAATTTTGCTGCACCATGATAATGAGCTGAGGATTTAGCTCAAAACTGCTTTCTCTGATGGGAGGTATACAGATACTACTCCCAGAGGAAGCATTAGTGAGGTTAGCATATGACCCCAGAGTCCTTCTGGACTGTTCATTTCCACTTAGGTCCATGATGGAGAAAATAAAATATTTTTGTTTTTATTTTATTTAATTAAGGATAACCGAATTCAAAAGAAAAGAAAATAAAATAAAATAATTGGGAACTAGAAAATAAGTTTCGAAAACTAAAGGAAAAAAAATAAAATAAAATAGATTAAAATAAATAAAAAATTTCGAATACTAAAATGGCTAATTAATTAAAAAGATTTGAAAAATGTTGGCTATGATTTTTGAAAATTGGAGAAAGAGAAAGTGGTTAGGGAGTTTTGAAAATATATGTCTTAAAATTAAGGATACTTGTAAAAATAATCAAATAAAAGAAAAGATTTGAAAAAGATATGATTTTAAAATTTAAAGACTGAAACTTTCTCAACAAGGAAACACCAAACTTAAAATTTTTCAATCAAACTAATAAAATAGGACAAGTAATTCGAAAATTATGAATAAGAAAAGAGAAAGATTTTGAAAAATTTTATAAAGGATTTTCGAAAAACATAAAAAGAAAATTGAAAACGATTTAAAAAGATAAAAATTGAACTTTTAACTTAACTAACAAGAAACTACCAAATTTTAAAAATTTTGACTAAGTCAACCTAGGTAATTCGAAAATGATAAGTAATTAAAGGAAAAGATTTTTTTTTTTGAATTTTTGAATTTAATGAGGAAAGAGAAAAACAATAAGACGACACCAAACTTAGAATTTTTAGATCAAGACAAAGAAAGCAAATAAGAAAACTTTGAATGTCAAGATGAACACCAAGAACACTTTGAAGATCAAGATGAACACCAAGAACAGATTTTGGAAATTTTTAAGAAAATAAAAAAAACAAAGGACACCAAACTTAAAAATTTTTATACTTTGGACACTAATAATTCGAAAATGCACAAGAAAAATAAGAAAAGACACAAAACAATAAAAACTAAAGATCAAACAAGGAAAATAAACAAGAACATCTTGAAGATTAAGAAAGAACTAAGAACATATAATTCGAAAATTTGAAAGAAAAATAAAATCATGCAATTGACACCAAACTTAAAACATGAAACCAAATTCAAACAGAAGAATAAATTATGAGGTTATTGGTTTTTAAAAATTTTCGACAATAATTTAGAAAAAGAAAATAAGGATTTTAAAATTTTAACCAAAAACAATAATAGAAGTCTCAATTTTAGTGACTCTAAACCAAAAAAGAAGATAAATTTTTACTAATCTAAGCAACAAAATAAACCGTCAGTTGTCCAAACTCGAACAATCCCACCAACAGCGCCAAAAACTTGGTGCACAAAATTGTGATTATACATTTCACAACTCCGCACAACTAACCAGCAAGTGCACTGGGTCGTCCAAGTAATACCTTACATGAGTAAGGGTCGATTCCACGAAGATTGTTGGCTTGAAGCAAGCTATAGTTATTTTGTAAATCTTAGTCAGGAGATTAATGATAAGAGTGATTGTATTTATGAAAAATAAATAACATGAAATAAATAGTACTTGTGATTCAGTAATGAGAAACAGGCTGAGGTTCCGAAGATGCTCTGTCGTCTAAATCTCTGCTTTCCTACTGTCTTCTTCTCCAAACATGCATGGCTTCCTTCAATGGAAAGCTGTATGATCCTCTCGAATGAAAAATACTAGGTACGATCTCTGCACGGCTAATCAACTGTCAGATTTCTCGTATCGGATGAAAACTACCATGTACAGCTACCGCACGGCTAATCATCTGTCAGTTTCCACTAGCGTCGGAATAGGACCCTTGTCCTTTTGCACACTATCACTGCGCCCAATATTCGCATGTTTGAAGCTCGTCACAGTCATCCCTTCCCAGATCCTACTTGGAATACCACAAAAAAGGTTTAGACTTTCTGGATCCCAAGAATGCTGCCAATTGGTTCTAGCCTATACCACGAAGGTTCTAACCTCCAGACTCGATCCGTGGATTAGAAACCCAAGAGATATGCACTCAAGCTGTCACCCAATGACTACGTTGAGCTCAGATAGAACGGGAGTGGTTGTCAGGCATGCGTTCATAGGGTTGAGGATAGTGATGAGTGTCACGGATCATCATATTCTCCATATTGAAGTACGAGTGAGTATCTTAGAATAGAATCAAGCGTAATTGATTAGAAAACAGTAGTAATTGCATTAATCCATTGAAACACAGTAGAGCTCCTCACCCCCACCTATGGGGTTTAGAGACTCATGCTATAGAAGATACAATATAAAGTGTAAAATGTCATGAGGTACAAAGTGAATCTCTAAAAGTAGTTTTTATACTAGACTTGTAACCTAGGTTTACAGAAAAATGAGTAACTAAGTGCAGATAGTGCAGAAATCCACTTCCAGGACCCACTTGGTGCGTGCCTGGGCTGAGCTTTCAAGCTTTCACCTGCATATGCCCAAAGTTGGAGTTAAACGCCACCCTGGGTGCCAAAATGGGCATTTAACGCCAAGAATCATGCTAGTTCTGGCGTTTTACGCCAGAAAGTTTTAGGCTGGCTTTGGATGCCAGTTTGGGCCATCAAATCTAAGACAAAGTATGTACAATTATACATTTCTGGAAAGCCCAAGATGTCTACTTTCCAACGCAATTAAGAGCGCGCCAATTTGGCTTCAGTAGCTCCAGAAAATCCACTTCGAGTGTAGGAGGGTCAGAATCCAACAGCATCTGCAGTCCTTTTTCAGCCTCTGAATCAGATTTTTGCTCAGGTCCCTCAATTTCAGCCAGAAAATACCTGAATTTACAGAAAAACACACAAACTTATAGTGAAGTCCAGAAATGTTATTTTTGAATAAAAACTAATAAAAATATAATAAAAGTAACTAAAACATACTAAAAACTACCAAAAATAATGCCAAAAAGGGTATAAATTATCCGCTCATCAATTAGCTAGTCTTATTAGACTTTCTTCGAGTATGAAGATAATATGGTACCTTCTTCCATCATCGGGGATGACGTATTAAGATAAATTCTTATTAATTATTGTTATTAGTGACTAGGATAGAAAGCCTATGATCTCAACCCTTGCCATGAATGTCTCTCTTTATTACTTGCTTTCTTTAATTGTTTTCTTTACTTTTCTTGCCATTTATTTTCTTGTCCTCTTATCAAATCAAACCCCCCTTGCATTTTCATAGCCAATAATTGACCACTTCATTGTAATTCCTTGTGAAACGACCCGAGATTTCAATACTTCAGTTAACTTTTCATTAGGGTTTGTACTTGTGACAACTCAAATTTTTTATGTGAGAATTGTTTGTTGGTTTGGAGCTATGCTTACAACGAAGTTTTTATTTCTATAAGAGAAATTTTAGACCGACACGACAATTTCCTCATTATCAAAATGGCGCCGTTGCCGGGTAATTGCAATGGTGTTATGTTATTGGCTATTGTGAATATGTGAATATATTTGCCTTTTGCTTGTTTGTTAGTTTTTGTTAGGTTTAGGACTTTGTTGCTTATTTTTGTTAGCTTTTGCTTTTATTTGCTACTATGAATTCTCACCCCTTTGGCTATGAGTTTGGTTCAAATTATGTTGTAGGAAATGGGAGCTATAATGACAATATGCACCAAGGATGGAACAATCAAAGATGGGAGGAGTCTCAAAAGATTGATCACCCTTCTTGGTAACAACCTCCTCCAGTTCCTTATAGGTATAATTCCAATCCTAATGCATATCACTCTAATGGATGTGGTGACCCTTATTGTAATTGTCAATAACCACCACCATATGCTTATGAACCATCTCTTCAACATGGTTTTGAACCACCTTACTCACAAGCCCCTTACCCCCAATCACCTCCATATGACCCTAATCCTTATCCACCATACCAACCACCTTTTGAACCATATGAACCATATGTAGAACCACCCCAATTCCATCACCAATACCCTCAAGAACCACCACCTCATTATTCTTGTCAAGATGAACCACTTCCCATGTATGAGAATTTTCAACCACATAATGAATTTCCCTTTCCACCACAACCCTCTATGGAAGAACACCCATATCCATCCATCCAAGAGCAATATGATCCTACTTATACTAGCCAAGTGGAACAAGAGCCAATGGATCATCTCAAGGAAGCAATTGATCAGCTTCAAGCAATAATCCGTCGAAAGGAGCAAGAAGAGGCCCAAAGGATGAATGAAGCTATTGAGGCTAACCTTGCCAAAATTAAAGCCAATTTAGATGCATGGGATTTATACGGTAGACAAGGCGTCTCCACAGATGAATGTGAGAAATCAATCGAAGAGCGGAGCATGGAGTGTGTTGTGCAATAAGTAGAAAGGATGGAGATTGTTGAAGAAGAAGAAGTGGTTGAAAGCCTAGGCGAAGTTAAACAAGAGGTGGATTCCAAGCTTGAGGACACTTCCACACCAAGTACTATTGTTGATGATTTTGTGGAAGTTGTTGAACCCTCTTCCATTAAGCATGAATTTGGAGTTGAGAAGGATAATGTGCAACCTCCTAGGCATATTATGGATGATGAACGATTGGAAGGAGTTGAGCAAGCACAAAGTCCTACTATTAAAGTTGATTCTACACCAACTAACGTGCTATTTGAGATTGTTGAACGTTCCTCATTGTATTGTGAGATTGATGTTGAGGAGGCTAGAGCACAATCTCCAACACATGACTTGAATATTGAAGAATGTGTAGAAGAAGTTGGTGGATAAGAGGTTGGAATTGAAGAAGCTTGCAAAGAGGTAGAGATAGTCAAGGAAGAGCACAAGGGAGTGGAACTTGCAAGATAATTGGGACCACCCCTTCCTAAGTCACCATCCGACACAACATTCAAGTGGGTAAAATTCTTATCCCTAAGCTTTACTTTCTCACTTGAATATGGTTTGATTGAAAATGATGGTCAACTTAGAGCTCTTTGTGGAGTTAATAGTAGGAGAGAGTTGTGTAGTGGTTGGAAACATCACTCTAAGTTCATGATGGTTGCATGCTCAAAGCTGAATAGTAATGGTTGGTGTAGAACCAAATGGCATGGGTCTAGGAAGTTTCTTGGAGGTTTCATTGAGAATTCGGCTTTTCTACCACCCGGAGGAAATTACCATGATCAATTTGAAGACGGGTGTGAAAACAAGGTATGGGATCCCGGATTACAAGAGGAGGATCAACTTTGGGAGCTCATGATTTGTGAAGAACTCCATCAAAGCTTGGAGCTATTAATTTTGAATGATGGAGCTTATTGGAAGTCCAAACATTGGTGGATGTTCAAGGATGGATTCAAGCACAAGCCACCTTGATGGAAGAGCTCCCCATAAGTCCAACTTAAGGACAATAAACAAAAGTGCTAGGTGGGAGACACCCCACCATGGTAACATCTTTCCCTTTTTTTCTTTTTGTATATATTGGTAAAATAGGTTTAATTTCATGTTTTGCCTAGTTAGTTGAGTTTATTTGGGAGTCTAGTAGGTCAAATAAGGTTTTATGGTGTTTTGGTAGTTGTTTGGAGGCTTGGAATGCTTGGTTTGGTGCAAAAATATGAAAAATTTTGAAAAACAGTGTACCATGCCACGCGTACGTGTCACCCACGCGTACGCGTGACCCCAAGTTTTTCCACCATCCATGTGCACGCATCACCCACGCATACGCGTGGATTCAAAATTCTCACCTCCATACAAAATCCAGAGAATTAAGCGTACTTCATGCCAACTTTGTGCGCGAGGCACAAACCAACCCACGCGTACGCGTCACATCACGTGTACGCGTCACCTCTTTGAATAACCCACCACGCGTACGCGTCGAACCTCATTTCTGTCATTCACGCGTACACGTGGACTGCCTTACTTCACACACTTCTTTTCTTCTCTTCTTTCCTTTTCCTTCCTTCCTCTTTCTTCTCCCCTTTTCTTTCCACTCTTCTACTATCATCTGACACTGCCAAACACCATTTATCACAATTTTTTTAGTTACTTAATTAGTTAGTAGTTTAGTTAATTTTTTAATTAGTTAGTTTAATTTTCATTTATTTTTCTATTTTTCATTATAAGTATTGGATTATTAATCTTGTTTACTATTGACTGCTGCTGATTACTAATAGGATGTTATCTTAACATCATTGTTGTTTATATTCATTGTTGGATTCTTTGTTGAGGTTACAATTGGTTACTTGGTTTTGAACTTTTCATGCTTAAACTTTTTGTATACCAAGTACTTGTACATTGCCTTCAAGCTTTATAAATCTTTTGAGTTGCATGTTTTGGCCACCATGCGTTCATCATCCATTGTTAGGCAATTGTACATTATCAGTGCATTTTTTGTTAGGTGATGCTTGTTTAGGATTGCCCTTTTATTCATACCACCTATTTCATGCATTGAGATTGTAGAATTGTGGAATTGGATCGAAAGCTTACCTGGTAACATATTGTTGAGCTTTTCAAGCTTTGTGGACCATGCTTGCTATGTGATTGATTTTCACTTCTATCTTCTTTTTCTAAGTTCTATAGCACCCATGTGTTCCACTTCAATGTCACTTAGGTATTGCAAACAAACTTCAACATGCATCATTGATTGTTGTGTAAGTTTCATATACCATTTTGTTCATTAAGTTTACTTACACATCAATCAATGTCCATTCATTATCCAATTTCACAATTACTTGATTATGGCTTGAATGCTTTTATGCTTCTTCACCACTTGTTTGTATCTTAACTGACAAGTCTTTTGAAGTATCTCAAGCACACTAGAATGAGTGAAGTGCATGCTTTCTTTTGCGTAATTGTGACATAACTTTCTATGCTAGTGTGTGTGTTCTAAACCGCATGCAACTTAGAACTCACACACCGATTTTTCATCAATGTCACACAAATTCACTTACTCAATTCTAGTGATTTACCTCATTCCAATAATTTATGCTTTCTTGCTTTTGTATTTTCTCGTCTTACGGTGTTATCTTCTGTTTTTCATGACCGATGCACCATAAGCAAAGTTGGAAGTAGGGGAAAGAACATGCAGCAACCGGTTGATCCATGACGAGCAGATTTTTGCTAGTAAAGAATCTTACAAATGAAACCTCGTTAAAAGTATAGTTTCTAAACCAACAAAGAATCCTTTCGTACAAATAAATTTGGTTGTCACTTAAGCAAACCCAATAAAAATAAACCGAAATATTCAAACCTCAGGTCGTCTCTCAAGAAATTTTAGGAAGGTGTAATTATTATTGGTTATGAGATTGTATCTTTTTGGGTTTTTGAAATAAGGAACAAGGAAATAAAATGGCAAGAAATTAAACAAATAACTAAGAAAAGACTCTTGGCAAGGTATGAGAACTAGACGTCCTATCCTAGTTATCCTTATCAATTGTGATGAGAATTATCCGTTGCTCCCACTTAGTTAACCTCTAACTATGGAGGAAAGTCAAGTGGACTAATCAATGTGATTTCTTAAGTCCTAGTCAACTTCTAAGGAAAGACTAGCTTTAGAGGGATCTAAATCAACCAGCAACCTTCAATTAACAATCAACAAGGGAGATTGATAACTCAAGAGTCTCCAATTACTCAATCAAAGCCAAGAACATAAAAATCTAACTTAAAATCCTCCCAAGCATTCTATCAAACACTTGGAAGGCACAACATAAAAACATAGAAAACTAGCAAGAAATATTAAATCTAAAAACAACAATTGCAGGCATCAATAACACAAATTAAAGAAAGCAATCATAAATATGAAGTACCTCGAATTGCATTAAATAGAGAAATAAAATCTAACAAGAGAATTCATGAACCAAATAGCAACATAAAGTAACCAATAAGAGAAATAAATAAACTAGAATACTAGAACAAATAAAAGTAGAAGAGAAACTAAATTAAAGGAACATTGAACCTGAATTGAGAACAAATAAACCTAAAACTAAGAGAAATCCTAAAACCTAGAGAGAGGAGAGAGCCTCTCTCTCTAGAAACTTCATCTCAAACCTAAAATTATGTGAATGAATGTTGTATGAATGAATGGATTCCCCCACTCTTTAGCCTCTAATCTGTGTTTTCTGGGCTGAAATATGGGTCAAAAATAGCCCAGAAATCACCCCCAGTGATTTCTGATACATTCAGCACATGGCTCTGTCACGTGTACGCGTCGTCCACGCGTACGCGTGGATTGAACTTTTGTCAGGTCATGCGTACGTGTGATCCACGCAAGCGTGTCATGTAACAGCGTGGCAATTATGGAAAATTATATATCATTTCGAAGCCCCGGATGTTAGCTTTCTAACGCAATTAGAACTGCCTCATTTGGACATCTTTAGCTCAAGTTATGGTCGATTTAGTACGAAGAGGTCAGGCTTGACAACTTTAGCGATTTCTTCAATTTCTTGTATTCCTTGCACTTTTGCATGCTTCCTTTTAATCCTCTAAGCCATTCCTGCCCTATAAACCCTGAAATCACTTAACACACATATCAAGGCATCGAATGGTAATAAGAGAGGATTAAAATTAGCAAATTTAAGACCAAAGAAGCATGTTTTCAATCGTAGCACAAAATTAGGAAGAATTTGTAAAACCGTGCAAATTGTATGAGTAAGTGTGCAAAGACTTGATAAAAACCACTCAATTTAGCACAAGATAAACCATAAAATAGTGGTTTATCAATCTCCCCACACTTAAACATTAGCATGTCCTCATGCTAAGCTCAGGAGATGCTACAAAGCAGTGAAGAGGAATGGTAGAAATTATGCAATGCAACCTATCTATATAAATGCAACTATATGCAAATATGCTTTTACTCACTTAGTTAAAAGTAAACAACTTCTCCAAGACAAACATAAACTGGATTCCACTAATTCAAATCATAAAATAAAGTATAAGTAAACTTGCAGAAGAAGATAGCTCATGAAAATCGGGAACAAAGAATCGAGCGTCGAACCCTCACCGGAAGTGTATACACTCTAATTGCTCAGGTGTTTAAAGTTCGACTCTTTCAATTCTCTACTAACCTTGCTTTCTAAGACTTTATTTCTTCTACCAATCAACACAAATTTGATACACAAATACACATATTAAAAGGTCTTTTAAGGGTTGTAATGGGATTAGGGTCAAGGTAAGATTGTATTTGGTCAAGTGGACTAAAATCTGAATCCTTAATTAACCTAAACTTCTCACCTAACTTAAGACAATCCATGTAATCAAAATATAAAACCTAACTACCCATTTACTATGTTTATGATTTGGTGGAAATTGGCGAGTCAAGAATTGTTATAAGATATGCGTTGCAAGTATAATTCTTAACCAACCAGAATTCCGCTTATCAATTTAGAAGGTTGTCACAAGAATTAAAATTAAAATACTGGGAGTATGAATCCCAGGTCATCTCCCAAAGAGTTGCAGAAAGGTGTGCTATTTTATTAATCAGATGTTTTCAAAATGGTTTGACTTGAATAAACAGGAAATTAAATAATTTATATAAAAGCCTTGACTGGGAGTAGATTAGTTGGAAGCCCTATTCTTGTTGAAGTACTCTCAAGATTAATTGATAATTGAAGGTTGTTCTGTTTAGTTATCCCTTACTAGGTAAGGGAAAGTCAAACAAGTTGGAATGTTGTTTCTATTCACAAGTTCGAATCTGCTCAATTGAAAAGGATTAGTGTCAGTGACTAGAGAGCATTCCAACAATAAACCCAATTATAATTTTTCTTTTAAGCATCCCAACTCAAGGGTTCCTTTCAATCAACTTCCCATCAAGTTAGGGAACTACTCACTCATTGTGAACGTAGAACTCATAACATAGGAAAGGGAATTAAAGAAAGACATGATAAATAAAACTCAAAGTATTCAATTAAAAATAAAAGTAATTATTGTATTAATAAATTCTAAAATAATCCAATAGTAAAATTGAGTAAATTAAAGGACATGGAAGAGTAAAGCCAAGTAAAGAAAACGAACTAGAATGACAAAGTCTTGATGAGGTAATAACTCTTCTCAATATCCCAATGTAAAGAGCAATAGAAATAAAAATCCTAAGAACTATGAATGTGTAGAGAGAAAACCTAGAGGAGGAGTAAAACTAAATCTAAAAACTAAAACTGTGTAGAATGAATGTTGTTATTGGTTTCTGCATGTTCTCTGGCTCTAGTCTGCTTTTCCGGGCCAAAAACTGGGTCAAAACAGGGCCCAAAATCGCCCCCAGCGAATTCTGCAGATTATGCATCAAGGTCAAAGCAATGAAAGATGGATGGAGCCAAGAGGATCTGATCAACCCTTTGGGTAACAACACCCTCCAAGATATCATGGACAAAGACCATTCTACAATGCATACCAAGCCAATAGATACAGTGGACAACCTTGTAGTTACCAACAAGCCCCACCCTGTACTTATAGACCATCCTCTCAACATAACTTCGAACCACCACACTCACAAGCTCATTTTCACCATTCACCACCATATAATCCTCATTTACCCCAATTCCAATCCAATTACTCCCAAACACCACCACTTCCCCATGTACCACGTCCAATTTCATAACCCCGAGAATCAGAGGTTCGCCTCAAGGAAACAGTAGATAAACTTCAAACAACCCTTCATCAACTGGAGCAAGCTATAAGTCAATTATCTTCTAGGCATTCGAACATTCAAGGACCTCCCATAGCCCCATGTGGACAATCTAAAGAAGAGCGTAGCATGAAGGAGATACTAGAAACTCCAGTGGACAGAACAGGGCATGACTTCGTACTGGAACAAGTAGAGGAAGTTGTCATTGTAAACGAAGAAAAGTTGGTTGAAGACTTAGGAGACGCTGAACTTCCATGGAAATCCAGAGTTGTGGAGAATTCTGTCAAAAACGTTACAATTGATGCTAAGGAGGATAGTACAAAACTCCCAAAGCAAGTCTTTTATGAAGAACTAGACGGAATAATCCAAGAAGCAAGTTTCCTTGATGATGATAATCTCAAGTCAAGTTCTCCCAGTGATGCACTTGCATCAGCAAGTGAATTCTCTGAGATCGAAGAATCTTCCCCAAGTGATTACGAAGATGATGCGGAGGTAGATTTCTCTCAACCTCCCGTTTATGACTTAAGTGACGAGGAAGACATAGAAGGCTTTGATCAGGACATGGATGCAATTGAAGAAGTCTGCATGGAAGTGAAGAAATTCATCGAAGAGCACAAGGGAGTAGAACTTACAGAACCACTGAAAACACCTATCCCAAGGCCATTACCACCCAATACAAGCTTCAAGTGGGTATAATCCTTAACCTTTAGCTTTATTTTCCCACTTGAATATGGTTTGCTTGAAACAGATGGCCAGCTTAGAGCTCTCTACAGCTTTAAGAGTAAGAGGGAAATGGCTCGTACTCAGAGCTGGTGCACAAGGCTCAATAAGGTTCCACGCTTCAACTCAAAGTGCACGGATTGGCATCATGATCAATCGAATGGATCGAGGAAAACGTTTGGTCACCATGGTGAGAATCTACTTTCTAAACTACCCGGATGGAAAAATATAGATCAAGACGAAGGCAGATTCAAAAGCAAAGTTTGGGATCCTGGGATCTTTTCTGACATTCGTCACCCCTGGAGCCTGACAATCTGCTTGAAGATACTCAGAAGCTTTACATGCCTAGTTTGGGACCCCGGAGGCTGTTGGCATTCCAAACATTGGTGGAGATTTCTGGACGAATTTAAGCGCAAGCTGCCATAACAGAAAGCTCATCCAATGTTCAACTTAAGGACGTTAACTAAAAGTGCTACGTGGGAGACAACCCACCATGGTATGGTCGTTTCTTTTTCAGTTTTATTTCGTGTTAGTTATTTTTGTTTTTCCTTTTCAATTGAACCTGAATATTATTCATTCGCATTGCATACTGCATACTTGCATACCTGCATAAAAAAAAAGAGAGTAGGCGTGCGACGCGACCGCATCAGTCATGCGATCGCGTCAGTTGCGAAAAATAACCCCCACGCATCCGCGTCATTCACGCGGCCGCGTGACCTGGAAATCGGCATAAGGATCCAACGCCTAGAAACATGGGCTGAAATCGTGTGGCTATTGTGCGTTTCGCACAAAACGATCCACGCGGTCGCGTCACTCACGCGATCGCGTCACTTGCAAAACACCGATCCCACGCGACAACATGAGCGACACGATCGCATCTCGTGGATTGCACAACACCCAAAAGGAGACAGAGAGTTGCACTGAAACGACGCTGGAATTGCGCGTTTAGCACAATTTTCAGCTACGCAAAGTCGCATGCCTCACGCAACCGCGTCATTCATCCTTTTACCCACTCCATGCGATCGCATCACTCATGCGATCGCGTCAACTCCCATTCCACCCCAGCCACGCGACCGCGTGCCCCACGCGATCGTGTGGATTCAAATTCGATAACCCCCCAGTCACGCGAACCCTACCCATTCGCGCCCTCCCCCAACCCCTTCTCATTTCTCTCTTCTCTGCAAACCAGCCACCACCACCCACTTCCAGCCACCACCACCAACTTCCAGCCACCACCGTCGACCACCCAGACACCGCTGCCGCGCCACCCCCTTCTCCCTTCCCTTTCTTTCTTCTCTACTTCTCCCCACTTCCTCCCTCCACCACTACTGCCCACCGCCGCGACCACCAACCCCACCGCGCCGCAATCACCGCCGCACCTCCACCCACCACCCACACCCCTTTCCCTTCCTTCCTCCTTAACCCCTACCCCCATTTACCTACCCGAAACCCCCTACCTCCGAAAAACCACCGCCGCGCCAACCACCCTCTACCGCCGCATTAGCCGCCGCCACCACCATCCCCCAGCCATCTCTCCGTCCCACTTTCATTCATACGCCTACCAAGTTCTGCCGAACGCCACCCTTCTTTCAATTCTGTGTTAATTACATATTTTTCTGTTTATGTTCATAATTAGGCTAGTTAGATATGCATGTTGTAGTGGATTCTAGGTGGTTAGGTAGCCTAGGATGTGGTTAGTGAATTTAGGCCTGATTAATTGTGCTGTTCGTGCTTATTGTTTTATAATTTTCACAATTCTGCTGTTGCTGTGATGTTAGTATTGTTCGTATGCTGTTCTTACTGTTCTTGCTACTATTGCAATTGTTCTTTCTTGTTTATACCTAATTGCAGTTTGTTTTATTTTATATGAACTATTCTGTTGCTGTTCATTCGGCATTTTGCTTTGCCACGCGGGCGCGTCGTCCACGCCTCCGCGTCACTTGTGCTATTCCAACTCGCGCGATCGCATGAGCCATGCGGCCGCGTCACTTCTCGCTGGTCATCTCCTTAATTTCTTGTGTTCCTTCTATTTTTGCAAGCTCTTTTTCCAATCTCCAACTCATTCATGCCCTATAAAGCCTGAAACATTTAACACACAGATCACAGCATCAAATAAAATAAAGGAAAATTAAAATACATAATTAAAAGTCTCTTAGGAAGCAAGTTTCTAATCATGTAATAATTTTAGGAAGGAAATATAAATGCATGCTAATCATATGAATAAGTGGGTAAAGATCATGATAAAATCACACGATTAAACACATTATAAACCATAAAATAGTGGTTTATCAACCTCCCCACACTTAAACATTAGCATGTCCTCATGCTTAGTTAAAGGAGATAAAATAAATGAGTAGGAACATGTAAAACTCATGCAATGCAATGAAACCTATATATGTGAATGCAACTATATGATTCTTGTCCACTTGATCAATAGTAAATAAGCTCTTCAAAGCAATTACAAATCAAATTTCACTAATTCAATTCTCATACAGTAAGAACAGATAAAAATGCAAGAAGGTAGCTCATGAAAGCAGGGAACATAGAATTTTAAGCATTGAACCCTCACTGATGATGTATGTACGCTCTAATCTCTCTAGTGTATAGGGCAATCACTCTATCCTTCTCTAATCATGCTCTCTAATTTTTGTTCTTCTCCTAATCAATCAACAATATTTAATATACCAATGCAAACATAATGAGGTATTTTCAAGGTTGTAATGGGGCCAAGGTAATGGTAAGGATACATATATGGCTAAGTAAGCTTATAAACTGAATCTTTAATTAACCCAAGCTTTAACATAACATATATATATTCTATATAACTTCAGAATTCATACCTACCTACCCAGAATTTCCCTTTTACATTCCATACTAATGTATCAACTTTTTATCTTAATTTTATCATACATGCATTGATCTTTGAATTCTTAACTCAGCATTGGGGTAATTTTGTCCCCTTATTCATTTATTGAATATTTTTGGTTTTTCTTTTTTTTTTTTTGAAACATAAACATAGAAATAAACATAGCTTATCAATGCACATAGATTTTTGATTCTTATAGTTTCACATGAGTAGGTATCCAAATTCCCATTGTATTATCATGACACATTCCCTTATTATCTTTTGTTCCCACAATTTCCCATACTTAATTAGCACACACAATTCTATCTTAAGCTAACCAAAGATTTAGTTTGGGATATATAATTATTTTTCCGCTTAAGGCTAGTAATGTGGTAAAATATAGAACAAATGGGATTTAAAAGCTCAAAGTGGCTAACAAAGGTAATTGAAAGGGTAGGCTTAATTTGGATAAGTGAGCTAAATAATTAATGGCCTCAATCATACGCAAACATATAAATAAAATAAACATTGGACATATAGGATGGAACAAAATATAGATTACAATCATAGAGAAGTAAACACACAAGAATCAAATAATTATGGTTAAATAGTGTAACCATACATAAAGGCTCAAATCTCACAGGTTGTGTGTTCTTTAGCTCAAAAATCATGTTCCAAATACAACTTCAAGTAAATTTAACATAAAAGTTTTAATTAAAATTAGTGAAATTTTGTTCCAAAGATAGAGTCTTAGAAGAAACTTATTGTCATTTCAATCAAGTAGAACATGCATGCAACTAACCTATTACTATGTAATTTATCTTATTCTACAAAAGAAAAACTATCTAAATATCCTAATTTATTGGTGTTTAGGGAAGAGAAATTACCTCCGGAAGTCAAAAACTGACCGACCTCCCCACACTTAAGGCTTTGCACCGTCTTCGGTGCCATCTGTCAAAAACAAAGGTGGGCTGGTAGCAGTATCTCCACAGTCGGGGCCATCATGGCTTCCTGTGCTGGTAAAGAAAGTGGAATCCGGAGTGTCTGAGTCCTTGAATTTTCCCATAATCAGCTCCTTGAGGTATGTGAATCGGCGCCTGTTACGGTGCTCTCTCATCTTAGCTTTGTGTTCCTGCCGATCTAACCTTTCTAGTATCCGATGGAGCAGTTGGTTTGTTTTAGGTGCTTGTGGCGTTGAAGAAGGAATATCTTCAACCGGTTCAGTAGGATGGCTTGTGGCGGCTGGTGGAGGTCTGATGTATTTCCCGTTAGGGACATACTAATCATCCCGTGGGAGCATGGCTTTGGTGTCCCCAGCTCTGTAGGAGACTCCGGCTGCTGAGACAAGATCTGAGACCAAGGCGGGAAAAGGTAAGTTGCCCACACTTTGTACGTGTCCCCTGGCATTCCGGATGTGTCTTGGTAGGTTCAGAGGTTGGTCTGTAAGGATGCACCATAGTAGAACGGCCATGTCCGCAGTGAAGGAGGACTCGTGAGTGCTCGGAAAGACGTAATGGGACATGATCTGTGCCCATACGCGAGCCTCCAAGGTAAGTGTTGAAGCCGATATTCCCTTAGGGCGGGTACGATGGTATCCATAGATCCAACGGCTGCCAGGTAGTGCGATAACTCTGAGAACGGTGTTCCAGTCAAATTGGTACATCTGGCGCTTGAGTGCGGCTTCTTGAAAGGCGTCCAATCCTTCTGGAATAGGGGGAAGACATAGAGCTTTTTGAATGGCCTCTTCTGTAATGGGGACTTGCTTCTGACGGACAAAGACAGACTGCAAAGTTAGCAGGTGAAATTTGGAGTAGAACTCGACTACCCAAGAAAGATTGACCTGCCTCGGCTGTCTCTGTAGGAAACCCCATTGTCTTTGTGCAATTTGTGGCTCAACAAAGGTAGCAATATGGTTTGGGAGGAGAAGAAGGTATTCGTTGTTGTAACTCCTTTCTGCTAGGATGGGGAACATCTGCTCACAGTAGCGATTGGGAAATCGCGCAGTGTCCTTTGCTGAGAAGGCTTTTTCTTTATCATCAACCTTTATAATCCTCTTAGTTCTTTTTGTTGAGGGTTTAACCGCAGTTGAAGAGGGCTCTGCCACTAATGCTCTTTTTGTTCCTCTTCTTGCTGGTGGTTTGGGAGTAGCTTTCTCTTTTCCTTTCTTGGTGGCCATCCTGAAAGGGAGAAAAGAGGAAGTATGTCAAAATGTCAAGGGGTAAAGCAAGGAATATGATGGTATGGGTGGCAATCAATGCACATTAAATATGAATGAAGCAAACACATGGTCATGACTACATGTGAAAAGTTCATCAAAAGGGAAAAAGCAAGTGCATGTTTGGGTAATTAGATGCAAGATGTTTTTTGGCATGTTGGCAAAGGCATGAGTAGCATAGATCAAGCATCACTCATAACAAACCATCACGTTTGTATTGACAATTATTTTCGACGAATAAAATATGAAAGGGGTTTTGTGAAAAACAAGCATTTAAGAGTGGAATAGTATAACGTAGAAAAATGCATAATGCCATATTGGCTTTTTCACAAACACATAGCATGCATGGTAAATAAGGTATAGAAAGTATTAAAGTGAACATGCAAGCAACCCTTTAAAAAGGTAATATATAATTGCCAAACAATTTTACAACAATCTACAAGCATATAATGAGAAATAATGACTCAAATAAATTTCCAACACCAAGTAAACAGGAAAAAGAAAGAAAAAGAAAATACGGATAATGAAAGTAAAAAGAAAAGAAAAGAAGGTAACATATAAAAATAAGAAGAATAATAGAAAAGTAAGGGGGGGAAGAAGAAAAGAAAACCTTGTTAATGGGAGTGAGAGAGAGAGAGAGAGAGTAGAAAGTGAGAAAGAAGGAAGAAAGAATGGATAAAGAAGAAATAAGGAGGGAAAAGAGAAAATAGGATTTGGGGAAAAGAAAGATAAGATAATTGGCAAACCTTTTTACGTCGAATTCCAGGGCACACGGCCACGTGAGTGACGCGGTCGCGTGGGAGGCCAATGTTCCCATTTGATGCGAACGCGTCAGCGATGCGATCGCATGGGAGATTTGTGCCACTGGCACGCCTCCAGCCACGCTCTTGCGTGACTCTCTGTTCGTTTTATTATTTCCTCCCATCTCCTGCGACGCAAACGCGTCAATGAGGCGGTCGCGTCGCGAAATTTTTTTTTTTTTTAAATAAAAGTATGTAAATGCAGATGCACAAAATGTACTAATAAAGAGAAGAGTTATTGAATAGGGAAAACTAAGAATAAAGAAAAGAACGATCATACCATGGTGGGTTGTCTCCCACCTATCACTTTGCTTTAACATCCGTAAGTTGGACGCTCCACTAGCTCAGGCTTCGGCTATATGGGGATCTTCCAAGAGGAAGATCTCGAGCTCCTTATTTTTCTTCAACTTCTCGCCATGGTATAGCTTTAACCGATGGCCATTAACTTTGATAAGTTTAGAGCTTGAAGGATGGCTTAGGTGATAAACTCCGTATGGTTCGGCCTTCTCTACTCTGAATGGACCTTCCCATCTTGATCTCAACTTGCCTGGCATGAGCCTTAGTCGAGACTTGTAAAGGAGGACTAAGTCTTCAGGTTGGAACTCTTTTCTCTTGATGTGCTGATCATGTACAGCCTTCATCTTCTCCTTGTATAGTCTTGAGTTCTCATAAGCTTCTAGGCGAAGGCTTTCCAGTTCTTGCAGTTGCAACTTTCTTTCAACTCCGGCTTTCTCAATTCCGATGTTGCACTCCTTTACTGCCCAAAAGGCTTTGTGCTCTATTTTAACAGGGAGATGACAAGCTTTTCCATAAACTAAGCGGAAAGGACTCATCCCAATGGGTGTTTTGTATGCTATTCTGTATGCCCAGAGTGCATCTTGTAGCCTGGTGCTCCAGTTTCTTCTATGAGGTTTGACTATCTTCTGCAAGATACGCTTTATCTCTCTGTTTGACACCTCGGCTTGCCCATTAGTCTGAGGATGGTAGGCTGTTGCAACCTTATGAATTATCCCATGTTTTTTCATCAATCCTGTTAGTCTCCTGTTACAAAAATGGGTGCCTTGATCGCTCACGATTGCTCGTGGTGATCTAAAGCGACAAATAATGTGGTTTCTCACAAAGGAAACAACAGTGTTAGCATCATCAGTGCCGGTAGGAATTGCTTCCACCCATTTGGAAACGTAATCCACAGCTAACAATATATAAAAATAACCATTAGAATTTGGAAATGGACCTATGAAGTCAATGACCCAAACATAAAAAATTTCACAGAAAAGCATAATTTGTTGAGGCATCTCATCCCTCCTGGATATATTACCAAATTTTGTCATGGGAAACAAGATCTACAAAATTCAGCAGCGTCTCTAAAAAGTGTAGGCCACCAGAATCCACAGTCTAAGATTTTTCTAGCTATTCTTTGAGGGCCAAAATGTCCTCCACTCTCAAATGAGTGACAGGCCTCTAAGATGGACTGGAATTCTGATTGAGGAACACACCGTCTAATTACCTGGTCAGCACCACATCTCCATAAATATGGGTCATCCCATATATAATATTTAGACTCGCTTTTCAGCTTGTTTCTTTAATGCTTAGAAAAGTTTGGAGGAAAGGTACGACTAACTAGATAATTAACTACACGTGCATACCAAGGGACTACCTTATATACTGCTTGCAGGTTATCAAATGGGAAATTATCAGCTATAGGAGTGGGGTCATCTGTAATGTGCTCAAGGCAACTCAAATGGTCTGCCACTAAATTCTGGTTACCACTCCTATCCTTAATTTCTAAATCAAATTCTTGTAATAGCAGTATCCAACGTATAAGCCTCGGTTTGGACTCCTTTTTAGCTAATAGATACTTTAGAACTGCATGGTCCGAGTACACTATTACCTTTGTACCAAGTAAATAGGCTCTGAATTTATCCAGAGCAAAAACAATAGCAAGAAGCTCTTTCTCAGTAGTAGTGTAATTGGACTGAGCGGCATCTAAAGTATTAGATGCATAAGCAATAACAAAGGGGTCCTTAACTTCACGCTGAGCCAGTGCTGCTCCTACTGCATGGTTGGAGGCATCGCACATTATTTCAAATGGTTGGCTCCAGTCTGGTCCTCTCACAATTGGAGCTTGAGTCAGGGCGGTCTTCAGCTTATCAAACGCTTGTTTGCAATCCTCACTGAACTCGAACTTAATATCTTTCTGCAGTAGCCTGGATAAGGGAAGTGCTACCTTATTGAAGTCCTTAATGAATCTCCTGTAAAAACCTGCATAGCCAAGGAACGAACGGACTTCCCTCACAGAGGAAGGGTAAGGTAAACTAGAAATAACATCCACCTTTGCTGGATCTACAGAAATGCCAGTATCAGACACAACATGTCCTAGTACAATACCTTGTTTTACCATAAAGTGACATTTTTCAAAATTTAATACAAGGTTTGTACTGACACATCTGTCTAATACTCTAGATAATCCATCTAAGCAAAGGCTAAAGGAATCGCCATATACACTAAAATCATCCATAAAAACTTCCATACAGTCCTCAATAAGATCAGAGAAAAGACTCATCATGCACCTTTGGAAGGTAGCTGGTGCATTACACAAGCCAAAGGGCATTCTCTTGTAAGCATAAGTCCCAAAAGGACATGTAAAAGTGGTATTTTCCTGATCCTCAGGAGCTATATGAATCTGGAAATAACCTGTGTAACCATCTAGAAAACAATAATGTGATTTACCTGACAGGCGATCCAGCATTTGATCAATGAATGGAAGAGGATAGTGATCCTTACGAGTGGCCTGGTTGAGGCGTCTGTAGTGAATACAGACCCTCCAGGCATTCTGAACTCTAGTTGCAATGAGATCTCCATGCTCATTCTTCATTGTAGTGACTCCAGACTTGTACTGGGCACCACTTATACTGGGCTTACCCATTCACTGTCTGAAATGGGGTAGATGATATCTGCCTCCAGTAGTCTGGTCACTTCCTTCTTGACAACCTCTAAGATAGTGGGGTTCAGTCTTCTCTAGGGTTGACGGATAGGTCTTGCTCCCTCTTCTAAAAATGTCCTATGCTCACAGACTTGAGGGTTGATGCCTACTATGTCTGCCAAACTCCAACCAATTGCCTTCTTGTGCCTCCTCAGCACACTAAGTAACTGCTCTTCCTGTTGAGAAGTGAGTTCCCTTGCAATGATAACTGGAAATTTTTGCTCGTCTTCAAGGTAAGCATATTTGAGGTGTGGAGGAAGGGGTTTTAATTCTAACTTCTAATCATGGTCAGGCTCTGGGTTGTCTGGAGCTGGTAACAATGGTAAAGCACTATCATTATCCTCTGAGAATGTCCCCACACTTGGACCTTGTCCTATGAACTTCTCTTCAAATTCCTCATGGCGAACTTCAGCCACGGTTTCATCTATAATGTCACACTGGAGGATAGAATGATCCTCCGAAGGATGCTTGATAACTCCATTTAGATTGAAGATTACTACTCGGCCATCTATTTCAAAAGAGTATGTTCCTGAAAAAGCATCTAATTTGAACTTTGAGGTCTTCAGGAATGGGCTTCCGAGTAGGATTGATGATGGCTTCTCTGAGTCATTTTAGGGCATCTCCAGGATATAAAAATCAATGAGAAATGTGAGCCCCTTAATGCCCACTAATACATCTTCAGCAACTCCAGCCACTGTAATAATGCTTTTATCTGCTAACACAAAATGAGCTGCCGACCTTTTTAAGGGAGGGAGCCTCAAAATATCATATATAGACAAAGGCATTATACTCACACATGCTCCTAAATCACACATGCAGTCAGAAAATACTACACCACCAATAGTACAATTAACCATACATGGACCTGGGTCACTACACTTTTCAGGTAAACCTCCCATTAAAGAAGATATGGAACTACCTAAAGGAATAGTTTCTAATTCATTAATTTTGTCTTTATGTATACATAAATCTTTTAGAAACTTTGCATATTTAGGTACCTGTTGAATAACATCAAAAAGAGGAATAATTACCTCAACCTTTTTGAATATTTCTACCATTTTTGGGTCAGGTTCCAACTGCTTCCTGGGATTCCTTGCAAGTTGTGGAAATGGAATGGGAGTGGTGTCTTCTGCAGTGTCTGTGCCCTTTGGTGCTTCCTCCCGTAGTTGAACTTCTTCTTTTTCATCTATGTCCTGTATGTCCTCTTCCTCTTCAACATCTTCTATTTCCACTACCTCTTCAGCTGAGGCATGTTCTGGTGCGCTTGGCTCCTCCTGATTCCTCTCCTGCAGTGTGGTTCCGGACTTTAGGGTGATGGCGTTAATGCCACCCTTTGGATTGGATAATGGTTGAGAGGAAATTCCACTGGAGCTCAAAGGCTGGTTATTGGAGTTATTCATTGATCCAATCTGTGAGACAAGAGCTTGCAAAGTAGAGTTTAAACCATTTAGCGTAGCATAAAGGTTATTTTCCATGGTCTGTTGTCTCCAATCAATAGATTGTAGTAAGTCGTCATTAGAAGATGAAGAAGGATAAGTAATTTGAGAGGTCTGCTGTTGGGTATTCTGTGGTCCTTGGGATTGCCTCAGGTGAGGTGCTCTGTAAGGCTGGTTTTGGTTCTGCTGCCTGTTGTTGTTGTTATTCCACCTCTGATTTCTCTTATTGTCTCTACCTCCTCTGTTGTTGTTGTCCCTCCAATTTTGGTTAGAATTGTCCTGCCATCCATGGCTGTAATTGCCACCTTGATTGTACCCTTGGTTGGGGCGGTCATAGAAGTTATGAGTGGCTGCCACGGTGTTGTCTTCCTGCTGGAGCTGCGGACATTCATCAGTATAATGGCTATTATCAGCACATATTCCGCATACTCTCTATGGAACTAACTGTTGGCTTTGCTGTGGTGGAGAAGGTTGAGCTTGCTGAACTTGTTGTTGATTCAATTGCATCTGTTTTAGCAAGTTGGTCATTTCACAGATACTCTGAGTTAGAGCAGCAGTCTCTCTGCTAGAGGATACTTCTACAACGGCTTTTGAACGGCCTTGTTTTTGCCTGTGATTCCGAGTAGATTCAGCTAAGTCGCTGATCAATTGCCATGCCTCATCAGTGGTCTTGTACTTTTTCATAGACCCATTGCTAGCACTTTCCAATGTGGTCTTATCTTGGGGCCTCATGCCCTGTGTGACGTAACCGAGTACCACTATCTTGTCAATCATATGGTGGGGGCATGCTTCTAGAAGATTATTGAAGCGCTCCCAGTATTCATAGAGGGTCTCAGATTCGTCCTGAACAATCATGGAAATGTCTTTCCTCAGTTTATCAGTGACTTCAGCTGGAAAGAACTTTTCCGAGAATTCTCTTCTAAGTGTATCCTAGTTGGATACAGTTGCTGCGGGTTGAGTGTAGTACCACTCTCTTGCCTTTCCCTCAAGAGAAAATGGGAAAGCTTTCAACAAAATTGAAGTTTTATCTGCACCATCACGCCTGACAGTAGAACAGGCTACTTAAAAATCTCTCAGGTGCTTGATAGGCTCTTGAGCAGGTAAGCCATGAAACTTGGGTGATTGATAAACCACTATTTTATGGTTTATCTTGTGCTTAATTGAGTGGATTTTATCAACTCTTTACCCACTTATTCATACTATTTGCATGGTTTTACGTTTTCCTTCCTGATTTTGTGCTATGATTGAAAACATGCTTCTTTGATCTTATATTTGCTTATTATTAATCCTCTCTTATTACCATTAGATGCCTTGATATGTGTGTTAAGTGTTTTCAGAGATTACAGGGCAGGAATGGCTCAGAGGATGGAAAGGAAGCATGCAAAAGTGGAAGGAATACAAGAAGTTGGAGAAACTGCTAAGCTGTCCAGCCTGACCTCTTCGCACTCAAACAGCTATAACTTTAGCTACAGAGGTCCAAACGATGCGGTTTTAGTTGCGTTGGAAAGCTAACGTCCAGGGCTTCAATTTGATATATAATTTTTCATAGCTTCTCTGACACCAGGCGACGCGAACGCGTGGATCACACGGATGCGTGACCTGGCAAGAACGCAACCCGCGCGGAAGCGTGGACGACGCCCCCGCGTCACTTTTCCGCGACCTGTACGTACCAGAATATGCTGGGGGCAATTTTTGGGCTGTTTTTGACCCAGTTTGTGGCCCAAAAAACACAGATTAGAGGCTATAAAGTGGGGGAATGCATCCATTCATAGGAGGCTCTCAAATTCACAATTTTAGGATTTAGATGTAGTTTCTAGAGAGAGAGGTTCTCTCCTCTCTCTTAGGATTAGGATTTAGGACTTCTCTTAGTTTTAGGAGTGACTCTCAATCCCAGGTTCAATGTTCTTTTACTTTATATTTATCTCTTATTTTCAGATATTTTAATGCTTATATTAGTTATGTTGCCTATTTGGTTTATGCTACATTCATGTTATGATTTTTTTAATTAACATTATTTGAGGTATTTCAGATTTATGATTGCTTTCTTTTATTTATATAAATAATTTAGATTTTTCCCTTTTGGCTTTGGTTCATTAATTGGTGACTCTTGAGTTATCAAATTCATTGTTGATGGAAAATTGGAATTCTTCAAGAATTAATTCGAGTTCCAATAACTCTAGCCTTTCCCAAGGAAAGACTAGGACTCGAGGAATCGAAATTAATTCATCCACTTAACTTACCTTCATTGTTAGAGGTTAACAAAGTGAGAGAAAAATCCAATTCTCATCACAATTGATAAGGATAACTAGGATAGGACTTCCAGTTCTTCATACCTTGCCAAGAGTTTATTTTTATTATTATTTTATCTTTCTTGTCAGTCAACTAACTTTTTACCTTAATCCAAAACCCCAAAACACACTTTTTCATAACCAATAATAAGAACACCTCCCTGCAATTCCTTGAGAAGACAACCCGAGGTTTAAATACTCGGTTATCAATTTCAAAGGGGTTTGTTACTTGTGACAACCAAAACATTTGTACGAAGGGATTTTGTTGGTTTAGAAACTATATCTACAACGCGACTGTTTTATTAAAATTCTTTACTAGCAAAAATCCCAACGTCAAAATGGCGCCGTTGCCGGGGAATTGCAAACGTGTGCCTTATTATTGGTTATTGTAAATATAAAAAAAAAATTTATCAGATTTTTATTTTAAAACTTTTATCTTATCTTATCTTATTTTTCAAAATTCAATTTTTTTTTTTTAAAATCATCTCTTTTCAAATATATTTTCTTTTTAGTTTTTGTTTTTATTCTCTCTCACTACCATGAACTCTTACCCCTTTGGCTATGAGTCTGGTTACAATTATGTTGCAGAAAGAAGAAATTACAATGAGAACAGGCATCAAGGTTGGAACAATCAAAGATGGGAGGAGCCACAAGGATTTGATCAACCCTCATGGTAACAACCACCTCCAAAGGACTGTCAACAACCATTCTGTGATGCATATAAAGGCAATGGCTATGGTGAGCGCTCTTTTGATTATCAACAACCACCACCATACGCCTATGAACCCTCTCCTCAACATAACTTTGGACCACCAAACTCACAAGCCCCTTTCCGCCATTCACCTCCATATGACCCTAACCCTCAACCACCATACCAACCACCTTATGAGCCATATGAACCATATATAGAACCACCCCAATTCCAACCCGATTACTCACAAGAACCACCACTTCAATATTCACCATCTCTATATCCATCAATCCAAGAGCACTATGATCCTATTTATGAAAGCCGAGTGCATCAAGAGACAAAGGATCATTTCAAGGAAACAGTGGATTGATTTCAGGCAACCATTCGTCAATTGGAGCAAGCGATAAATCAATTAGCTTCCCGATGTTCGAACACTCAAGGAACCCCCATGGCTTCATGTGGACAATCTAATGAAGAACGTAGCATGAAGGAGATACTAGAAACTCCAGTGAACAGTACGGAGCATGACTTTGTACTGGAACAAGTGAAGGAAGCCAGAATTATTGATGAAGAAGAAGTAGTTGAAGACTTAGGAGATGCAGAACCTCCATGGAAAAGTCCATTCATAGAACCCCCTTCCAAGACATTTGAAATTGATGCTGAGGAAGCTGTACAACCTCCAAGGCATATCACAGTTGAAGACTTGGAAGAGGTTGATCAAGAGATGGAGATTCAAGAAGAAGAAGCACAACCTCCCATGCCCTTGGAAAGCAATGAAGAGGAGATTGAATCGGAAGAAAGCTACCAAGAGGAAGAGGTTGGTATTAAAGAAGTGTGCAAAGAGGTGGTAATTATCAGAGAAGAGCACAAGGGAGTGGAGCTTGCAATTTCATTAAAAATACCTCCGCCTATGTTGCCATCATCCTTCACAACATTCAGGTGGGTAAAATTCATATCCCTTAGCTTTCTAATTCCACTTGAATATAGGCTACTGGAGACGGATGGTCAACTTGGAGCTCTTTATAACATTAAGAGTAAGAGGAAGATAGCCAGTGGTAAGAATTGTCCTGCAAGGTTCATCATGGTTGGAAGCTTTAAGTTTAAATGCAAGGGTTAGTGTAAAGCTCAATTGAATGGGTCTAGAAAGTTGTTTGGACGCTTCAGTAAGAATTCTAAAGCTGAACCACGCAGATAGAATCATTATAATCAACTTGAAGATGGGTGTAAAAGCAAGATTTGGGATCCTGGAATCTGCTCTGACATCCAACACCCCGGGAGCCTAAGAATCTGTTTGAAGCTGCTCAAAGGCTTTACGTGCCTAGTTTGGGATCCCGGAGGCTATTGGAATTACAAACATTGGTGGAGATTCCTGGAGGAGTTCAAACACAAGCCACCATAACAGGAAGCTCATCAAATGTCCAACTTAAGGACTTTAACTAAAAGTGCTAGCGGGAGACAACCCACCATGGTATGACGTTCCTTTTTCATTTTTAGTTAGTTTTATTTTATTTTATTATATTGAACCTGGAGTTTTGCATCACATTCATATTAACACTGCATTCTGCATTTTTTCATGCATAAAAAAAAAAGAGAAGCACGCACGCGACGCGGCAGCGTCGCTGACGCATCCGCGTCATGTGGGAAAAATGGCTCCCACGCGACCGCGTCACTCACGCGGCCGCGTGACCTGGAAATCGACGTACAAAGGGTGTACGACAGAAAGTTGTGCGAGAGTGGTGCTGGATTGGTGCTAACCGCACACGCCTTACCACACGGACGCATGGCTCACACGTCCGCGTCATATCCCCATGATGGCCACTCACGCGATCGCGTCGACCACGCGACCGCGTCACCCTGGATTTTGGCAATACCAAGTTTCGAACAGAGAGTTGTGCGACTGCGGGGCTGCACTCGCGCCACTAGCACAAATCAAGTCACGCGATCACGTGCCCCACATGTCCGCATCGCCTGACCTTATTGTGCACCACGCGACCGCGTCGCCAGCGTCACACAACCTATCCAGATTAGTGCCAATTTTCCTATCTTTTCGTCTCTAATCCTAATTTCTTCTATCTTTTCTTCTTTCTTCTTTCTTTCTTACTTTATTTCTTTCCCTTCTCATTCTTCTTATCTTTTATTTTATTTTATTTATTTGCATACTTTCATTCATTGCATATTTTTATTATTCTAAATTTATTATTTTACCATTGGTGTTCAAATGTTATTCAACTGTTACATCTTTTCTGGTATTTTCTTGGTGCTTAATGACTTGTTTAATTCTGATTGAGTAATATTATTTAAATCAATGCCAATCTTTTATATCTGTATTACTTTTGCATTGACATGAATTTATATTATCTCTCCTTCCCCACTCTCTTCCCCATTGTTGTACATTTTGTACCACTGGCATGCCATGGCTTCTATTGTTTTCTCACTTGCATGTTGTAGCTACCATGTAATTGAGACCCTTATTATTTGGCATTAACCCACCCATACTGTATTTATTTTCCTATCTTTATTTCTGGGTTACTCTTCTTCCCTTTTTCTTTTAGGATGGACACCCGGAAGAGAACCGGAAGACGTTTACATGGGGAGACAGGCAAGTCAATCTGCACAATCTATAGAGGAAAGCATCAGTTGAAGCCACCCGTCCACTTGCACAACTTAGCATGCACCGAGGACAGTGCAATCTTTAAGTGTGGGGAGGTCGATACCGATCTCCATGGGTTAGTACCTTTCTGTTTCAACACCAATGTTTAAATTTTCTTTGTTAAATCAGTTATTGCATTTGCATATTTGTTTGATTTTATGTGTTTAGTTACTACTTGGTTAAAGTAATAAAATTCTTTTAAGACCCTATCTTTGAAAAATTTTCACTAATTTAAATTGAAAATTTTTTATGTTAAAACTTGTTTGAAGTTGTATGTAGAACATGGTTTTTGAGCCAATGAACACACAACCTGTGAGATTTTGAGCTTATTTATATGGTTACATTATTTAACCATAAATATTTTATCCTTGTGTGTTTTCTTCTCTATAATTGCAATCTTTGCTTTGTTCCATTCTATATGTCCAATGTTTAATGTGTTACATGCTTGCATATGATTGAGGCCATTGTTTGATTTTAGCTCACTTATCCCAAATAAGCCTGCCCTTTAAATCATCCTTGTTAGCCACCTTGAGCCTCTTAACCCCCATTTGTTCTATTTTATAACCACATTACTAGCCTTAAGTAGAAAAACAAATTAAAAATCCCAAGTTGAATCCTTGGTTAGCTTAAGATAGATATTGTGTATAATTTAAGTATGGGGAATTTTATGGGAACATAAGATGATAAAATAAATAATAAAAAGGGGGAATTAAATTGAATAAGTTATTTGAAAATTTGGGAAGCATGCTCATGTGAAATCAAAATAATTAAATTACCATGTGTATTGAAAAAAAAAGTATATATATATATATATATATATATATATATATATATATATATATATATATATATATATATATATATATATATATATATATATATATATATATATATATATATTAAGTAATTAAATAAGGGGATACAAAAAAAAAAGAAAAAGGAAAAGAAAAGAAAAGAGAAAGAAAAATAATATTACCCCAAATGCAAAATAAAAAGAATCAATGCACATGGGACAAAATTCAAAAATAAGTTTGATACATGAGCATATATAATACAAAAGTGGGAAAAATTTGGGTAACTAGGTAAAGCATTGTAAATTTTATAAAGTATGTATATGTTAGGTGAGATCTTAGACTAATCAAGGATTCACTTTGTTAGCTCACTTAGCCTTATATATATATATACCCTTACCTTTACCTTAGCCCCATTACAACCCTGAAAAGACCTCATGATGTTTGTATTGGTATGCTAAATAGTTGTTGATTGGTTAGATGAAGAACAAGGTTTAGAAAGCATGATTAGAGAAGAGTAGAGTGATTAACCCTATACACTTGAGAGATTAGAGTGATATACACTACCAGTGAGGGTTCAGTGCTTAATTCTATGTTCCCTGCTTTCATGAGCTATCTTCTTACAAGTTTACTTGTTTTTACTGTATGATTTTAATTAGTGAAATCTGATTTATGTTTGTCTTGGAGAATTTATTTACTTTTAAACCAAGTAGGTAGAAACATTTTTGCATGTAGTTGTATTCATATAGATAGGTTGCATTTCATGCATCCTGCCATTCATCTTCATCTTTATAGTTTCTCTTGAGCTTAGCATGAGGACATACTATTGTTTAAGTGTGGGGAGGTTGATAAACCACTATTTTATGGTTTATCTTATGCTTAATTGAGTGGATTTTACCAACTCTTTACCCACTTATTCATACTATTTGCATGGTTTTACGTTTTCCTTCCTGATTTTGTGCTATGATTGAAAACATGCTTCTTTGATCTTGTATTTGCTTATTATTAATCCTCTCTTATTACCATTAGATGCCTTGATATGTGTGTTAAGTGTTTTTAGAGATTACAGGGCAGGAATGGCTCAGAGGATGGAAAGGAAGCATGCAAAAGTGGAAGGAATACAAGAAGTTGGAGAAACTGCTAAGCTGTCCAGCCTGACCTCTTCGCACTCAAATGGCTATAACTTTAGCTACAGAGGTCCAAACGACGCGGTTCTAGTAGTGTTGGAAAGCTAACGTCCGGGGCTTAGATTTGATATATAATTTGCCATAACTTTCCCGACGTTAGGTGACGCAAACACGTGGATCACGCGGACGCGTGACCTGGCAAGAACGCAACCCGCGCGGATGCGTGGACGGCGCCTCCGCGTCACTTTTCCGCGACTTGTACGTACCAGAATACGCTGGGGGCGATTTCTGGGCTGTTTTTGACCCAGTTTGTGGCCCAGAAAACACAGATTAGAGGCTATAAAGTGGGGGAATGCATCCATTCATAGGAGGCTCTCAAATTCACAATTTTAGGATTTAGATGTAGTTTCTAAAGAGAGAGGTTCTCTCATCTCTCTTAGGATTAGGATTTAGGACTTCTCTTAGTTTTAGGAGTGACTCTCAATCCCAGGTTCAATGTTCTTTTACTTTATATTTATCTCTTATTTTCAGATATTTTAATGCTTATATTAGTTATGTTGCCTATTTGGCTTATGCTACATTCATGTTATGATTTTCTTAATTAATATTATTTGAGGTATTTCAGATTTATGATTGCTTTCTTTTATTTATATAAATAATTTAGATTTTTCCCTTTTGGCTTTGGTTTATTAATTGGTGACTCTTGAGTTATCAAACTCATTGTTGATTGAAAATTGGAATTCTTCAAGAATTAATTCGAGTTCCAATAACTCTAGACTTTCCCAAGGAAAGACTAGGACTCGAGGAATCGAAATTAATTCATCCACTTAACTTACCTTCATAGTTAGAGGTTAACAAAGTGGGAGAAAAATCCAATTCTCATCACAATTGATAAGGATAACTAGGATAGGACTTACAGTTCTTCATACCTTGCCAAGAGTTTATTTTTATTATTATTTTATCTTTCTTGTCATTCAACTAACTTTTTACCTTAAACCAAAACCCCAAAACACACTTTTTCATAACCAATAATAAGAACACCTCCCTGCAATTCCTTGAGAAGACGACCCGAGGTTTAAATACTCGGTTATCAATTTCAAAGGGGTTTGTTACTTGTGACAACCAAAACATTTGTACGAAGGGATTTTTGTTGGTTTAGAAACTATATCTACAACGCGACTGTTTTATTAAAATTCTTTACTAGCGAAAATCCCAACGTCACTGATAAACCCATATTTTATGATATATTTTGTGCTTAATTTAAGTGATTTATTCAGTCCTTCACTCACTTATTCATATAAATTACATGGTTTTACTTTCCCTTCCTTATTATGTGATGTATGTGAAAAACATGTTTCCTATGCTTTAAAAGTAATTATTTTGATTACCCTTTATTTCCATTCGATGTCGTGATTCGTGTGTTGAGTAGTTTCAGATCTTCTAAGGCAGGAATGACTTAAAGGATGGAAAGGAAACATACAAAATTGGAAGGAAAGCATAAAACGGAGTTTTTGAAGAAACTGGCAGTGACGTGATCGCATGGACGACGCGGCCGCATGCCAGCGCGAAATGGTAGTGACGCGACCGCGTCATTTACGTGATCGCGCGCTATAAGCGAAACACATATGATGTGGACGCATGACTGAAGCGACCGCGTGGCAAGGAAAACTCCAATTGACGCGACCACGTGACCCACGCGGACGCGTGACAGAGGCCACACACCAGAAAATACAGAAGGCACAGATCAGAGGTTATGAAGTGGGGGAATACATCCATTGAGAAGGGAGTCTCCAATTAGTTACTTTTCATGAATTAGATGTAGTTTTGAGGGAGAGGTTCTCTCCTCTCTCTTTTAGGATTTAGAATTAGGATTTCTTTTGTTTTCAGGATTATCTTTTTTTATCAGGTTCAACATTCCTTTTTATTTATCTTCTCAATTTAGTTTATGAATTCTTCCATGTTACAGATTACTCTTTGAATTAATGTTATTTGAGGTATTTCAGTTTATTATTGCTTTCTCTTATTTATGTTACTGTTGCTTCCAATCTGAAAACATTTTTATTCCAGAAGATTTACTTTTTTTTCCTTTTGGTCCTGGTTAAGAAATCTGTAACTCAGGAGTTATCAAACTCAACATGATTAATAATTGTTATCTTTTCTAATTGAATTGAACTTCGATAATCCCAATCTTTCCTTAGGGATTAACTAAGATTTGAAGATCAAACTAATTAGTCACTTGACCTTTCTTTGCTTTAAGTAGAGGCTAACTAAGTGGAATTAAGATTCAATCTTCATCATCATTGATAAGGATAACTAGGATAGGACTTCTAATTTCTCATACCTTGACAAAAGTCTATTTTACAGTCATTTATTTATTTTACAGGCTTTTACTTATTTTAATTGCAATTTAAATTACTTGTTCCTCATCTTCAAAACCCCAATTTTCAATCTCTGTAACCAATAATAAGAACATACTTCCCTGCAGTTCCTTGAGAAGACGACCCGAGGTTAAATACTTCGGTTATCAATTTTTAAGGGGTTTGTTACTTGTGACAACCAAAACGTTTGTAAGAAAGGTTGATTGCTTGGTTTAGTAACTATACTTGCAACGAGAGTTTACTATAACCTCTAAACCATCAATCATCCGTCTCTTTCATTGGGCATCAAATTGAGCAGTGCGGTCTTTATTTCAAAGTCTGTAGCCAGCGCTGGGTGATGCGCTTGAAACGGTTGCATTGTAAAATCAGGGGCTCCAGCCTCCTGGATGGTAACTCTCCTAGGTTCTGCCATGTCACCTACACGTAAATCAACCGAATCAGTAGAATGGGGGCTGGTTTCTTCCTCAAATGACGTTTCAGATCCGCCTTCAGAGAGGACTAGCCAACGCCGAGCTTGCCTTATTCGTGAAATACTTCTTTCAATCTCAGGATCGAATACTGGCAAGCTTGGATCAGGAAGTGAACGCGTCATCTAGCGAAAGAAACAAGCAGCTCATAGTAGCAAGATAAAATAAAATGCAAATAAATAAATTCCAATTAATAACTTTAGCACTCTATTGCAACTCCCCGGCAACGGTGCCAAAAATTGACGTGGCCGAAATTGGCGAGTCAAGAATTGTTATAAGATATGCGTTGCAAGTATAGTTCTTAACCAACCAGAATTCCCCTTATCAATTTAGAAGGTTGTCACAAGAATTAAAATTAAAATACTGGGAGTATGAATCCTAGGTCGTCTCCCAACGAGTTACAGAAATGTGTGCTATTTTATTAATCAGATGTTTTCAAAATGGTTTGAGTTGAATAAACAGGAAATTAAATTAGAGAAATTAAATAATTTATATAAAAGCCTTAACTGGTTTAGTTGGAAGCCCTATTCTTGTTGAAGTACTCTCAAGATTAATTGATAATTGAAGGTTGTTCTGTTTAGTTATCCCTTACTAGGTAAGGGAAAGTCAAACAAGTTGGAATGCTGTTTCTATTCACAAGTTCGAATCTGCTCAATTGAAAAGGATTAGTGTCAGTGACTAGAGAGCATTCCAACAATAAACCCAATTATAATTTTTCTTTTAAGCATCCCAACTCAAGGGTTCCTTTCAATCAACTTCCCATCAAGTTAGGGAACTACTCACTCATTGTGAACGTAGAACTCATAACATAGGAAAGGGAATTAAAGAAAGACATGATAAATAAAACTCAAAGTATTCAATTAAAAATAAAAGTAATTATTGTATTAATAAATTCTAAAATAATCCAATAGTAAAATTGAGTAAATTAAAGGACATGGAAGAGTAAAGCCAAGTAAAGAAAACGAACTAGAATGACAAAGTCTTGATGAGGTAATAACTCTTCTCAATATCCCAATGCAAAGAGCAATAGAAATAAAAATCCTAAGAACTATGAATGTGTAGAGAGAAAACCTAGAGGAGGAGTAAAACTAAATCTAAAAACTAAAACTGTGTAGAATGAATGTTGTTATTGGTTTCTGCATGTTCTCTGGCTCTAGTCTGCTTTTCCGGGCCAAAAACTGGGTCAAAACAGGGCCCAAAATCGCCCCCAGCGAATTTTGCAGATTATGCATCAAGGTCAAAGCAATGAAAGATGGATGGAGCCAAGAGGATCTGATCAACCCTTTGGGTAACAACACCCTCCAAGATATCATGGACAAAGACCATTCTACAATGCATACCAAGCCAATAGATACAGTGGACAACCTTGTAGTTACCAACAAGCCCCACCCTGTACTTATAGACCATCCTCTCAACATAACTTCGAACCACCACACTCACAAGCTCATTTTCACCATTCACCACCATATAATCCTCATTTACCCCAATTCCAATCCAATTACTCCCAAACACCACCACTTCCCCATGTACCACGTCCAATTTCATAACCCCGAGAATCAGAGGTTCGCCTCAAGGAAACAGTAGATAAACTTCAAACAACCCTTCATCAACTGGAGCAAGCTATAAGTCAATTATCTTCTAGGCGTTCGAACATTCAAGGACCTCCCATAGCCCCATGTGGACAATCTAAAGAAGAGCGTAGCATGAAGGAGATACTAGAAACTCCAGTGGACAGAACAGGGCATGACTTCGTACTGGAACAAGTAGAGGAAGTTGTCATTGTAAACGAAGAAAAGTTGGTTGAAGACTTAGGAGACGCTGAACTTCCATGGAAATCCAGAGTTGTGGAGAATTCTGTCAAAAACGTTACAATTGATGCTAAGGAGGATAGTACAAAACTCCCAAAGCAAGTCTTTTATGAAGAACTAGACGGAATAATCCAAGAAGCAAGTTTCCTTGATGATGATAATCTCAAGTCAAGTTCTCCCAGTGATGCACTTGCATCAGCAAGTGAATTCTCTGAGATCGAAGAATCTTCCCCAAGTGATTACGAAGATGATGCGGAGGTAGATTTCTCTCAACCTCCCGTTTATGACTTAAGTGACGAGGAAGACATAGAAGGCTTTGATCAGGACATGGATGCAATTGAAGAAGTCTGCATGGAAGTGAAGAAATTCATCGAAGAGCACAAGGGAGTAGAACTTACAGAACCACTGAAAACACCTATCCCAAGGCCATTACCACCCAATACAAGCTTCAAGTGGGTATAATCCTTAACCTTTAGCTTTATTTTCCCACTTGAATATGGTTTGCTTGAAACAGATGGCCAGCTTAGAGCTCTCTACAGCTTTAAGAGTAAGAGGGAAATGGCTCGTACTCAGAGCTGGTGCACAAGGCTCAATAAGGTTCCACGCTTCAACTCAAAGTGCACGGATTGGCATCATGATCAATCGAATGGATCGAGGAAAACTTTTGGTCACCATGGTGAGAATCTACTTTCCAAACCGCCTGGATGGAAAAATATAGATCAAGACGAAGGCGGATTCAAAAGCAAAGTTTGGGATCCTGGGATCTATTCTGACATTCGTCACCCCGGGAGCCTGACAATCTGCTTGAAGATGCTCAGAAGCTTTACATGCCTAGTTTGGGACCCCGGAGGCTGTTGGCATTCCAAACATTGGTGGAGATTTCTGGACGAATTTAAGTGCAAGCCGCCATAACAGAAAGCTCATCCAATGTCCAACTTAAGGACTTTAACTAAAAGTGCTAGGTGGGAGACAACCAACCATGGTATGGTCGTTTCTTTTTCAGTTTTATTTCGTGTTAGTTATTTTTGTTTTTCCTTTTTAATTGAACCTGAATATTATTCATTCGCATTGCATACTGCATACTTGCATACCTGCATAAAAAAAAAGAATAGGCGTGCGACGCGACCACATCAGTCATGCGATCACGTCAGTTGCGAAAAACAACCCCCACGCGTCTGCATCATTCACGCGGCCGCGTGACCTGGAAATCGGCGTAAGGATCCAACGCCCAGAAACTTGGGCTGAAATCATGCGACTATTGTGCGTTTCGCACAAAACGATCCACGCGGTCGCATCACTCACGCGATCGCGTCACTTGCAAAACACCAATCCCACGCAACAGCGTGAGTGACGCGATCGCGTCGCGTGGATTGCACAACACCCCAAAGGAGACAGAGAGTTGCACTGAAACGACGCTGGAATTGCGCGTTTAGCACAATTTCCAGCGACGCGATCGCATGCCTCATGCGACCGCGTCATTCATCCTTTTACCCACTCCATGCGATCGCATCACTCACGCGATTGCGTCAACTCCCATTCCACCCCATCCACGCGACCGCATGCCCCACGTGATCGTGTGGATTCAAATTCGATAACCCCTCCCAGTCACGCGAACCCTACCCATTCGTGCCCTCCCTCCAACCCCTTCTCCTTCCTCTCTTCTATGCTAACCAGCCACCACCACCAACTTTCAGCCACCACCGTCGACCACCCAGACACCGCCGCCGTGCCACCCGCTTCTCCCTTCCCTCTCTTTCTTCTCTTCTTCTCCCCTCTTCCTCCCTCTACCACTACTGCCCACCGCCGCCACCACCACCCCTACCACGCCGCAATCACCGCCACACCTCCACCCACCCCCCACACCCATTTCCCTTCCTTCCTCCTTAACCCCTACCCCCATTAACCTACCCGAAACCCCCTGCCTCCGAACAACCACCGTCGCGACAACCACCCTCTACCGCCACGTCAGCCGCTGCCACCACCATCCCCTAGCCATCTCTCTGCCCCACTTTCATTCATACGCCTACCAGGTTCCGCCGAACACCACCCTTCTTTAAATTCTCCATTAATTACATATTTTTCTGTTTATATTCATAATTAGGCTAGTTAGATATGCATGTTGTAGTGGATTCTAGGTGGTTAGGTAGCCTAGGATGTGGTTAGTGAATTTAGGCCTGATTAATTGCGCTGTTCGTGCTTATTATTTTATAATTTTTGCAATTCTACTGTTGCTGTGATGTTAGTATTGTTCTTATGCTGTTCTTACGGTTCTTACTGCTATTGCAAATGTTCTTTCTTGTTCATACCTAATTTCAGTTTGTTTTAGTTTATATGAACTATTCTGTTGCTGTTTATTTTCCGGAAACATCCAATTTTAGCCGGAATGCTGCCCAATTTTCTGTAAACTATTTTGTTTCCATTCATGTCTTGGTTTTGGCACTTTGAACTCTACTTTACTCTGCTTTTACCAAACCAATTCATGAGTACCAGGGCAGGCTTTCTTATTCTTTTTTATTTCCTGGTTCATAATCTGCATTTTTTATGTTTAGCTTCCAATTTTTGATTCATCATCAACCTGATTCCCTTGTTTGGATATGAGTTAACTGTAGCTTCTAATTGAGAATGCTTGTTACTTAGAAAATGTTCATCATGCCACTTACTCTAACCCACTTTTTACTAATTCACTAATTTTAACTTCCTAAACTCTTTTTTCATTCCTAACCTACCTAACCTTTCAACACATCTCTTCTGGTTTTTCACTATTCTCTTTAACCTTCTAACCAAGGCATGATGATAATTTGTCCTAATTAACATGATTTCTAATACATTTTGGATTGTTAATTTTTTCTTCTTGGACTTTTAACTCCTATTTAATCCTTAATGCACATTTACTTAACTCATTTTCATTACTCCACTGCTCCTTTGCCAATATATGCTTATTTTGTGATTTGCATACTTGTTTTTCCTGTTTTTATTATATCCTAGTTTTCTATTTTTTAGGATGTCTGACACCCAAAGAAAAGGAAAGGGAAAGGCAACAACTAGCAAACGGAAAAGAGGAGAATCCTCCATGTCCATCCTGGACATCATGCATGATGACTCCTGGCGGGAGAAACACTTTACCCCACAGGAGAAGGCTGACCAGCTACTCCCTGCTACTGATCCCATTAAGTTTGCAAACCGATACTGTGAGCTGAAGTATCCGGTGTTTGCAACCTCCAGGAACCTGTACCTGGAGAGGACTCTGAAGATCCCAGAAAAACTCCAGCAATACACCTCTGATCAGATCAAACAAATAGGCTGGTTCTTCTTGGAGAGAAACCTGACTGAGGTCAATGCATCTTGGGTAAGGGAATTTTACTGCAATTACTTCAAAAGTTCCCTAGATGCAGTAAACCTAAGAGGGAAGCAGATACTGGTCACTGAAGAGGCCATAGAGGATGTTCTGAAGCTCTTGCCTAAACCTGATCAGCCAGATGGTTATTAACAGGTTAAGGAGGACATGCGCTTCATGAAGTTTGACTGGGATACCATCAAGGTAAGGATCGCCCTTGACCCGACTGTTCCATGGGTCATGGGTCAGAACACCACCATGCCTAAGGGAATCAAGCGGATTTACTTAAATGATGAGGCTCGGCTATGGCATCAGATCCTAACCAACTTTATTATGCCGAGTACTCATGAGACGGAGCTACCTGCAGCTATGATCACCCTCCTATGGTGTGTGATCGAGGGTAAGGACCTGTACCTGCCACGCTTCATTCGGTACTACATGGCCAGGGTCCACATCCGAGGCACTCTCCCCTTTCCATATCTGATTACACAGCTTGGCCGTCGAGCTGACGTGCCCTGGAAGGATGCTGATGAGAAGCCACCTGCTGCAGAATGCAAGAAAATTATCCCTCACAGCAGGAACTTTCTGGCTTTGGGCTACAGACCTCCATTCCTCACTCCTACTGATGAGACAGCCACACCATCTGCCGGCCCCTCTTCCTCCACAGCTACCCCTGCTACCACCACTGTACCTCCACCTGCCTCAGAGCCAGTTTATCACTTAGTGCACTGCCTGTTTCGGCAGCTAGACCAGATGGAGCACTGCACCGGCGGCGATACGAGAGATCTGAGCGTCACAGCAAGCGACGCTATGAGCACCTGAAGTTGATGATCCGTTCTGGCAGCGACATCCCCTCCGAGCCTGACACCCCATCAGAGCCATCTGAGGAGGAGGCGGACGACCACGAAGTGGAGACCCATCCACAGAGAGAGGCTGCGCAGGCAGGCACAGAGCAGGCTGCATCACATTAGGAGGCCCCGCATCAGATTCAGGCTGTAGATCCAGAGGTTCTTATTCAGTCAGCACCTCCTCTGCAGTAGGCAGATCCTCAGACCACCACCACAGAGAATCCAGCTACCCATCCTTCCAGTGATGACACCCCTTCACACCCTGCTTGAGTGAGCATCAGGGATGATGCTTCATATTAAGTGTGGGGAGGTCACCATCTCTAGCGTATATTTTTTGGTGAACCACTACAGACTCTTTTTACTTTATTATTTTTCTCTTTATTTTTATTTTTATTTTCTCAGTACTTATATATTGCTATTTTCATGTATTTTTACTATATTTCTGCATGTTGCACTTTAGTTCATATTTTAGCCATTTAGTTTAGTTGCAATTCTAACTTATTAGTTATAGAAAATGTGGATTAATTAGTATAGCTTAGCCTTTTTAGCATAAGATAACATAGTTTAAATTAAAAATATAAAAAGGAAGTAAACTAGAGACTTTAACAGAATTAAAACAACCAACACCTTGTATATATAGCATTACATGTTAGTTAGTTAACAACATTTCATCAAGGAGAAACACTAGAACTTTAAAAGCCACCTTAAGATTTACATTGAGAATAATGGGAACTTTTAATTTTTACTTACTTGACATATATAAATGATATATGATTTTTGAGTTAGAGAACACACAGCCTGTGAGTTTTGAGCTTAATTGCATGGTTACATTAAAACTATAATTTTTATTCCTGTGTGTTCCACCCTTCTTATTTATTCTGATATTCTTTACTTTGTTTTAATCTATATGTCCGATTATAGAATATAGATACATACCAAGAAAGTGATTGAGGCCATTGTTTGATTCTAGCTCACTATTCCCAAATTAGCCTACCTTTTACATCACCCTTGTTAGCCCCCTTGAGCCTTTAAATCTCCTCTTGTTTTATAACCACATTACTAGCCTTATGCAGAAAAAGATAATAAAAATCCCAAGTTGAATCCTTGGTTAGCTTAAGATAGAAAGTATGTATTGTTTAAATGTAGGAAACCTATTGGGAACATGGATGGTAAAAACAAAGGGTAGAAAGTTAAAAAAAATAAAATAATTCAAAATAAAATTTTGGGAAGCATGCTCATGTGAAATCAAAATAATTGAATTACCATGTGCATTAAAATATATATATATATATATATATATATATATATATATATATAAATAAATAAAAATTGAATTATGAGCATGTAACATAAAAAGTGGGAAAAATATGGGAAAATAGGTGAAGAAATTCTTGCTTTACAAAGTATGTATGTTAGGTGAGATCTTAGAATAATCAAAGATTCACTTATTAGCTCACTTAGCCTTATACATATACCCTCACCTTTACCTTGGCCCCATTACAACCTTAATTAAAGACCTCATGATTTTTGTATGCCTTTATTCTATAATTGTTGATTGGTTAGATGAAGAACAAAGTTATAGAAAGTAAGGATAAAAAGAAGAATAGAGTGATTAACCAAATAAACACTGAGTGACTAGAGAGTAAACACAAAATCCAGTGAGGGTTCAATAGCTCATCAACATATATCTCTACTTAAATTATTAATTGTCTTGCAAAATTGTAAAATATTTTTTTGCCATCTCAATTGTAAAAGTGCTCTATCATTATTTAAGGTTTGGCTATGCGTATATGATTCCTTGAGAATGTGAATTAATTTAACTACATGTAAGTTTTATATACAAGTGAATAAAAATTAGAATTGCATGATTCATTTAGGTAGTTTCATTTAGAATAGATTGCATTGCATGAGATTCCACCACTTCAACCTTGCCTTACTCTTTATCTTGGATTTAGCATGAGGACATGCTATTGTTTAAGTGTGGGGAGGTTAATAAACCCATATTTTATGATATATTTTGTGCCTAATTTAAGTGATTTATTCAATCCTTCACTCACTTATTCATATAAATTACATGGTTTTACTTTTCCTTCCTTATTATGTGATGTATGTGAAAAACATGTTTCCTATGCTTTAAAAGTAATTATTTTGATTACCCTTTATTTGCGTTAACAATTTATGGGCTGGTTGTAGCATTAGCACTTTTATTTGCGAATCCCTTTGTTTAACTCTAAAAAAATAGAAAAATACAAATACATATCTCTTTTTACGTGTACTTAATTTGCTGCTCTTGCTTTTTAGAATTATATTATTTTGATTTCACCTCAAAAATTCTTTTTTCGTTTGTCCAAGAACGCAGCGCAGGGGAAGGACTCTTTTAAGGTATAGTTGAGAAATTAACATACTGCTTGCCTTATTCCTTCCCTTTTTAGCACAATGCCACCCTTTTTATTATTATTAGCAAATCTTTTTAGAAAGTGTTTATTTATTAAAATAAAACAACTAGAGATTTTGCAATTGAAAAAAAAAACTAGCTAAAAAATATGATTTTTATGGGAAATTTTGTAATCCAATTGATCGACCACTAATATATAAATATTATTAAAAAAATTCTAAATAAAACAAATTCGGAATCATAGAAAGAAAATTAGTCTATCCATAATAGAAGAAGAGATGAGATCATATGAAAAATGTAACCGATTCTTTCCTTTGTTTGAGTTACTGGCCATCCGCCGGAAGTTTCGGGTTTAATACCGATATTTTAGCAACAAATCCAATAAATCTAAGTGTAGTGCTCGGTGTATTGGTTTTTTTGGAAAGGGAGTGTGTGCGAGTTGTTTATTTCAAGAATAGGTTGGATCGAACCAACTGCACTTTTTTCTTTATATATATAAATAGGAAAAAGTGCATGATCCCATGAATTACTTCTGAAAAAAATTCTAGTTTTCATAAATTAAGAAAAAAATTTTAAAAACCATAGCATTTCGTGATTCATTGTTAAATCCACTTTGATTCTCTATGAACTAACAATTTTGGACCATTACCATGGTTAATGCAAAGCTAGGCATAGGCAGTTTTAAATCTAGACGTAGTATAGTATTCTTTCTACCACCATGTTAATATAGAAAAATGGTTTGAAAAAAAAAGATAGTTGGAATCTTTTTCGATTTAAAACACTCATGTCGATAAAATAGCTTGAATTCCCTTTACGGCGAAAAATTCGAAAAAATGGGCAAAAAGTGAATCAAAATTCGATGCCGTGATTCGTGTGTTGAGTAGTTTCAAATCTTCTAAGGCAGGAATGACTTAAAGAATGGAAAGGAAACATGCAAAATTGGAAGGAAAGCATAAAATGGAGTTTTTGAAAACTGGCAGTGACGCGATCGCATGGACGACGCGGCCGCATGCCAGTGCGGAATGGTAGTGACGCGACCGCGTCATTTACACAATTGCGCGCTATAAGCGAAACGCATATGACACAGACGCATGACTGAAGCGACCGCGTGGCAAGAAAAACTCCAATTGACGCGACCGCGTGACAGAGGCCACGCACCAAAAAATATAGAAAACGCTCCCAGCGATTTCTGAAGCCTTTTTTGGCCCAAATCTAAGTCCAGAAGGTACAGATCAGAGGTTATGAAGTGGGGGAATGCATCCATTGAGAAGGGAGTCTCCAATTAGTTACTTTTCATGAATTAGATGTAGTTTTGAGGGAGAGGTTCTCTCCTCTCTCTTTTAGGATTTAGAATTAGGATTTCTTTTGCTTTCAGGATTATCTTTTTTTATCAGGTTCAACATTCCTTTTTATTTATCTTCTCAATTTAGTTTATGAATTCTTCCATGTTACAGATTACTCTTTGAATTAATGTTATTTGAGGTATTTCAGTTTATTATTGCTTTCTTTTATTTATGTTACTGTTGCTTCCAATCTGAAGACATTTTTATTCCAGTAGATTTACTTTTTTTTCCTTTTGGTCCTGGTTAAGAAATCAGTAACTCAGGAGTTATCAAACTCAACATGATTGATAATTGTTATCTTTGCTAATTGAATTGAACTTCGATAATCCCAAGCTTTCCTTAGGGATTAACTAGGATTTGAAGATCAAACTAATTAGTCACTTGACCTTTCTTTGCTTTAAGTAGAGGCTAACTAAGTGGAATTAAGATTCAATCTTCATCATCATTGATAAGGATAACTAGGATAGGACTTCTAATTTCTCATACCTTGCCAAAATTCTATTTTACAGTCATTTATTTATTTTACAGTCTTTTACTTATTTTAATTGCAATTTAAATTACTTGTTCCTCATCTTCAAAACTCCACTTTACAATCTCTGTAACCAATAATAAGAACAAACTTCCCTATAGTTCATTGAGAAGACGACCCGAGGTTAAATACTTCGGTTATCAATTTTTAAGGGGTTTGTTACTTGTGACAACCAAAACGTTTGTAAGAAAGGTTGATTGCTTGGTTTAGTAACTATACTTGCAATGAGAGTTTACTATAACCTCTAAACCATCAATCTTCCGTCTCTTTCATTGGGCATCAAATTGAGCAGTGCGGTCTTTATTTCAAAGTCTGTAGCCACCGCTGGATGATGCGCTTGAAACGGTTGCATTGTAAAATCAGGGGCTCCAGCCTCCTGGATAGTAACTCTCCTAGGTTCTGCCATGTCACCTACACGTAAATCAACCAAATCAGTAGAACGGGGGCTGGTTTCTTCCTCAAATGACGTTTCAGATCCGCCTTCAGAGAGGACTAGCCAACGCCGAGCTTGCCTTATTCGTGAAATACTTCTTTCAATCTCAGGATCGAATACTGGCAAGCTTGGATCAGGAAGTGAACGCTTCATCTAGCGAAAGAAACAAGCAGCTCATAGTAGCAAGATAAAATAAAATGCAAATAACTAAATTCCAATTAATAACTTTAGCACTCTATTGTAACTCCCCGGCAACGACACCAAAAATTGACGTGGCCGAAATTGGCGAATCAAGAATTGTTATAAGATATGCGTTGCAAGTATAGTTCTTAACCAACCAGAATTCTGCTTATCAATTTAGAAGGTTGTCACAAGAATTAAAATTAAAATACTGGGAGAATGAATCCCAGGTCGTCTCCCAACGAGTTGCAGAAAGGTGTGCTATTTTATTAATCAGATGTTTTCAAAATCGTTTGAATTGAATAAACAGGAAATTAAATTAGAGAAATTAAATAATTTATATAAAAGCCTTGACTGGGAGTAGATTAGTTGGAAGCCCTATTCTTATTGAAGTACTCTCAAGATTAATTGATAATTGAAGGTTGTTCTGTTTAGTTATCCCTTACTAGGTAAGGGAAAGTCAAACAAGTTGGAATGTTGTTTCTATTCACAAGTTCCAATCCGCTCAATGGAAAAGGATTAGTGTCAGTGACTAGAGAGCATTCCAACAATAAATCCAATTACAATTTTTCTTTTAAGCATCCCAACTCAAGGGTTCCTTTCAATCAACTCCCCATCAAGTTAGGGAACTACTCACTCATTGTGAATGTAAAACTCATAACATAGGAAAGGGAATTAAAGAAAGACATGATAAATAAAAATCAAAGGAATCAATTAAAATAAAAGTAATTCTTGTATTAATAAATTCTAAAATAATCCAATAGTAAAATTGAGTAAATTAAAGGACATGGAAGAGTAAAGCCAAGTAAAGAAAACGAACTAGAATGACGAAGTCTTGATGAAGTAATAACCCTTCTCAATATCCCAATGCCAAGAGCAATAGAAATAAAAATCCTAAGAACTATGAACGTGTAGAGAGAGAACCTAGAGGAGGAGTAAAACTAGATCTAAAAACTAAAATTGTGTAGAATGAATGTTGTTATTAGTTTTTGCATGTTCTCTGGCTCTAGTCTGCTTTTCCGGGCTGAAAACTGGGTCAAAACAGGGCCCAAAATCGCCCCCAGTGAATTCTGCAGATTATGCATCAAGGTCAGAGCAATGAAAGATGGATGGAGCCAAGAGGATCTGATTAACCCTTTGGGCAACAACACCCTTCAAGATATCATGGACAAAGACCATTCTACAATGCATACCAAGCCAATAGATACAGTGGACAACCTTGTAGTCACCAACAAGCCCCACCCTGTGCTTATAGACCATCCTCTCAACATAACTTCGAACCACCACACTCACAAGCTCCTTTTCACCATTCACCACCGTTTGATCCTCATTTACCCCAATTCCAATCCAATTACTCCCAAACACCACCACTTCCCCATGTACCACGTCCAATTTTATCACCCCGAGAATCAGAGGTTCGCCTCAAGGAAACAGTAGATAAACTTCAAACAACCCTTCATCAACTGGAGCAAGCTGTAAGTCAATTATCTTCTAGGCGTTCGAACATTCAAGGACCTCCCACAGAACAGGGCATGACTTCGTACTGGAACAAGTAGAGGAAGCTGTCATTGTAAACGAAGAAGAGTTGGTTGAAGACTTAGGAGACACTGAACTTCCATGGGAATCCAGAGTTATGGAGAATTCTGTCAAAAACGTTACAATTGATGCTAAGGAGGATAGTACACAACTCCCAAAGCAAGTCTTTTATGAAGAACTAGACGGAATAATCCAAGAAGCAAGTTTCCTTGTTGATGATAATCTCAAGTCAAGTTCTCCCAGTGATGCACTTGCATCAGCAAGTGAATTCTCTGAGATCAAAGAATCTTCCCCAAGTGATTACGAAGATGATGCGGAGGTAGATTTCTCTCAACCTCCCGTTTATGACTTAAGTGACGAGGAAGACATAGAAGGATTTGATCAGGACATGGATGCAATTGAAGAAGTCTACAAGGAAGTGAAGAAATTCACCGAAGAGCACAAGGGAGTAGAACTTACAGAACCACTGGAAACACCTATCCCAAGGCTATTACCACCCAATACAAGCTTCAAGTGGGTACAATCCTTAACCTTTAGCTTTATTTTCCCACTTGAATATGGTTTGCTTGAAACAGATGCCCAGCTTAGAGCTCTCTGCGGCTTTAAGAGTAAGAGGGAAATGGCTCGTACTCAAAGCTGGTGCACAAGGTTCAATAAGGTTCCACGCTTCAACTCGAAGTGCACGAATTGGCATCATGATCAATCGAATGAATCGAGGAAAACGTTTGGCCACCATGGTGAGAATCTACTTTCTAAACCCCCCGAATGGAAAAATATAGATCAAGACGAAGGCAGATTGATGAGAGAGGCTTTTGCGTGGTCTAGAAATTTGCGGATAAATCCTCGTTGCAAGTATAGTTTCTAAACATTCAAAAGTCCTTTCATACAAACGTTTTGGTTGTCACAAGTAACAAACCCCTAAATAAATTGATAACCGAAGTATTCAAACCTCGGGTCGTCTTCTCATGGAACTGCAGGGAAGTATGTTCTTATTATTGGTTATGGAAATTGTAAATTGGGGTTTTGAGAATGAGGAGTGAATAGTTTAATTAGCAAATAAAGTAAATAAAGAACAAGTAAATTTAAATCGCAAGTAAAATAAATAAATGACTGTAAATAAACTTTTGGCAAGGTATGAGAAATTAGAGGTCTTATCCTAGCTATCCTTATCAATGATGATGAGAATTGAATCTTAATTCCACTTTGTTAACCTTTACTAAGATAAAGGAAGGTCAAGGGATTAATTGGTTTGATCTTCGAATCCTATTTATTTCCTAAGAAAAGATTGGGATTATTGAAGTTCATCTAATTAACAAGATAACAATTATCATTCATGTTTGAGTTTGATAACTCCTGAGTTACTGATTTCTTAACCAAGACCAAAAGGGGAAAATTAAATCTACTGGAATAAAAATGTCTTCAGTTGGGAATAACAATAATGTAAATAAGAGAAAGCAATATTAAACTAAAATACCTCAAATAACATTAATTCAAAAGAGTAATCTGTAACATGAATGTAGCATAGGCCAAATAGGCAACATAACTAATATAAGCATTAAAGTATCTAAAAGTAAGAGATAAATATAAAGTAAAAGAACATTGAACCTGGGATCGAGAGCCACTCCTAAAACTAAGAGAAATCCTAAATCCTAATCCTAAGAGAGAAGAGAGAGGAGAGAACCTCTCTCTAAACTAAATCTAAATCCTAAAATTGTGAATATGAAAGCCTGTTCATAAATGGATGCATTCCCCCACTTTATAGCCTCCAATCTGTGCTTTCTGGGCCGAAAACTAGGTCAGAAACAGCCCAGAAATTGCTGGTTGCGAAATCTGCCACGCTGGTTTTTCGTCACTGCAATGTGTCCGCGTGGAGCACGCGTTCCCGTCACCTAGCGTCAGGGAAACTTTGGCATATTATATATAAAATAGAAGCTCCGGACGTTAGATTTCCAACGCAACTGGAACCGCGTCGTTTGGACCTCTGTAGCTAAAGTTATAGCCGTTTGAGTGCGAAGAGGTTAGGCTGGACAGCTTAGCAATTTCTCCAACTTCTTGTATTCCTTCCACTTTTGCATGCTTCCTTTCCATCCTCTGAGCCATTCCTGACCTGTAATCTCTGAAATTACTTAACACACATATCAAGGCATCTGATGGTGATAAGGAGAAATTAATTTTTGGTAATTAAAAGGCTCGGGAAGCAAGTTTCCAATTATAGAATAAAATTAGGAAGGAAATATAAAACCATGCAAATATTATGAATAAGTGGGTAAAGAGTTGATAAAATCCACTCAATTGAGCACAAGATAAACCATAAAATAGTGGTTTATCAACCTCCCCACACTTAAACACTAGCATGTCCTCATGCTAAGCTCAAGAGAAGCTATAAAGATGAAGAGGAATGGTAAAATATATGAAATGCAACCTATGAATGCAACTACATGCTAAATACTTTTACTTACTTGGTTAAGAGTAAATAAGTTCTTCAATACAAAAGTAATTCAAATTCCACTAATTCAAATCATACAATAAAAAGCAAATAAACTTGTAAGAAGATAGCTCATGAAAGCAGGGAACATAGAATTAAGCACTGAACCCTCACTGGTAGTGTATATCACTCTAGTCTCTCAAGTGTATAGGGTAATTCACTCTACTCTTCTCTAGTCATGCTTTCTAAACTTTGTTCTTCATCTAACCAATCAACAAATATTTAGTATATCAATGCAAACATCATGAGGTCTTTTCAAGGTTGTAATGGGGCTAAGGTAAGGGTATAAGGATATATGTATGGCCAAGTGTGCTTTATAAAGTGAATCCTTGATTAGTCTAAGATCTCACCTAACATATACATACTTTATATAATTTTAAAATACTTTACCTAGCTACCCAATTTTTCCCACTTTTTATGTTACATGCTCATGCCTTAATTTTAATTTTTATCCCATGTGCATTGTTTTTTTTTTTTTTTTTTGCATTTGGGGAATTCTTTTGTATCCCCTTATTTGGGTATTGAAATAAAATATAATTTTTTAATGCGCATGGTAATTTAATTGCTTTGATTTCACATGAGCATGCTTCCCAAAATTTTATTTTGAAACATTTTTATTCTTTTTTAACTTTCTACCTTCGTTTCTATCATCCATGTTCCCATAAGGTTCCCCACACTTAAACAATTACACAATCTCTATCTTAAGCTAATCAAAGATTCAATTGGGGTATTTAATTTGTTTTTCTGCTTAATGCTAGTGATGTGGTAAAATATAGAATAAATGGGATTAAAATGCTCAAGGTGGCAAACAAAGGTGATTGAAAGGGTAGGCTTATTTGGGATAAGTAAGCTAAAATCAAACAATGGCCTCAATCATATGCAAGCATGTAAATATACTAAATATTGGACATATAGAGTGGAACAAAGCAAAGATTGCAATCATAGAGAAGAAAATACACAAGAATAATGTTTGTAATTCCAATGGCCTCCGGGATCCCAAACAAGGCATGTAAAGCCCTTGAGCAGTTTTAAACAGGTTCTCAGGCTTCCAGTGTGATGAATGTCAGAACAGGCTCCAGGATCCCAAACTTCGCTTTTACACCCGTCTTTGTGTTGATCATCATGATTCCATCCGGGTGGTTCAGCTTTAGAATTCTTGGTGAAGCGTCCAAACAACTTCCTAGGCCCATTCAATTGAGCTTTACACTAACCTTTGCGTTTAAACTTAAAGCTTCCAACCATAATGAACCTTGCAGGACAATTCTTACTATTGACCATCTTCCTCTTACTCTTAATGCCACAAAGAGCTCTAAGTTGACCATCCGTCTCTAGTAGCCCATATTCAAGTGGAATTAGAAAGCTAAGGGATATGAATTTTACCCACTTGAATGTTGTGAAGGATGATGGCAACTTAGGGGGAGGGGTCTCCAATAACTTTGGCAAGGTGATTTCAAGCTTCACTCCCTTGTGCTCTTTGACAACTTCCACCTCTTTGCAAGCTTCTTCAATTTCAACCTCTTCCTCTTGGTAGTTTTCTTCCAATTCAATCTCTTCTTCATTACTTACCAAGGGCATGGGAGGTAATGCTTTTTCTTCTTTAATTTCCATCTCTTGATCAACCTCTTCAAAGTCTTTAGCCATGATATGCCTTGGAGGTTGTACACCCTCCTCAACATCAATTTCAAACGTCTTTGAAGGAGGCTCTATAACTTGAGTTTCCCATGGAGGTTCCGCATCTCCTAAGTCTTCAACCACTTCTTCCTCTTCAATAATTACAGCTTCCTCCACTGGTTTCAGTACAAAGTCATGCTCCGTACTGTCCATTGGAGTTTCTAGTATCTCCTTCATGCTACGTTCTTCATTAGATTGTCCACATGAAGCCATGGGGTTTCTTGAGTGTCCGAACGTCGGGAAGCTAATTGATTTATTACTTGATTCAATTGGTGAAGTGTGGCATGAAGTTTTGCACATGTTTCCGTGAGACGCTCTGTTGAGTCTTGAGGTGATGGATATGGACATGGTACATAGGGAAGTGGTGGTTCTTGATATGGTTCATATGGCTCATAAGGTGGTTGGTATGGTGGATAAGGGTTAGGATCATATGAGGGTGTTTGGTGGTAAGGGGCTTGTGAGTATGGTGGTCCAAAGCTATGTTGAGAAGAGGGTTTATAGGCATACGGTGGTGGTTGTTGATAGTCCATTAGAGGTGGTTGTTGCCATGAGGGTTGATCAAATCCTTGTGGCTCCTCCCATCTTTGATTGTTCCAACCTTGATGCCTGTTCTCCTTGTAATTTTCTCATCCTGCAACATAATTGTAACCAGACTCATAGCCAAAGGGGTGAGAGTTCATAGTAGCAAATAAAAATTGAAAATAAAAAAAAATTTAAATTAAAAGGTTATTTAAATTTTGAAAATTGAAAATTAAATTTTGAAATTTGAAATTTGAAATTTTGAATTTTAAATTTTTGAAATTTGAATTTTAAAATTTGAAAATTGAAATTTGAAAGTTAAATATTGAACTTTGAAATTTGATTTTGAAATAAGATAAGATAAGATTTTGAAAAAAGATATGATTTTTGAAAAATATTTAAATTTTGAAATTTAAAATTTTGAAATTTGAATTTTGAATTTTAAATTTTTGAATTTAATGAGAAAAGAGAAAAACAATAAAATGACACCAAACTTAAAATTTTTTTTATCAAAACGAAGAAAAAAACCAAGAACAACTTGAAGGTCAAGATGAACACGAAGAATAACTTGAAGATCAAGATGAACACCGAGAAAAAGTTTTTTGAAAAAAAAAATTTTTTATATAATTAAATAAAAACCAATAACCTCTTAATTTATGAAAAAAAAGAAAAAATAAAAACAAAAATAAAAACAAATAAACAAGCAAAAAGAAAATATTTACAATAACCAATAATAAGGCACACGTTTGCAATTCCCCGGCAACGGCGCCATTTTGATGAGAGGCTTTTGCGTGGTCTAGAAATTTGCGGATAAATCCTCATTGCAAGTAGAGTTTCTAAACCTTCAAAAGTTCTTTCATACAAACGTTTTGGTTGTCACAAGTAACAAACCCCTAAATAAATTGATAACCGAAGTATTCAAACTTCGGGTCGTCTTCTCAAGGAACTGCAGGGAAGTATGTTCTTATTATTGGTTACGGAGATTGTAAATTGGGGTTTTGAGAATGAGGAGTGAATAGTTTAATTAGCAAACAAAGTAAATGAAGAACAAGTAAATTTAAATGGCAAGTAAAATAAATAAATGACTGTAAATAAACTTTTGGCAAGGTATGAGAAATTAGAGGTCCTATCCTAGCTATCCTTATCAATGATGATGAGAATTGAATCTTAATTCCACTTTGTTAACCTTTACTAAGATAAAGGAAGGTCAAGGGATTAATTGGTTTGATCTTCGAATCCTATTTATTTCCTAAGAAAAGATTGGGATTATTGAAGTTCATTTAATTAACAAGATAACAATTATCATTCATGTTTGAGTTTGATAACTCCTGAGTTACTGATTTCTTAACCAAGATGATAGAAGGATTGTCGCGTCGGTATAGAATTTCACAATTGAAATCTCGTTGCAAGTATAGTTCTACACCAACAAACAAATCTCCCAATCAAAAATTTTGGGTTGTCACAAGCTCAACCCCCAATGAAAATTTACCGGAGTATTTTGGACTCCGGGTCGTCTCCCTAGGAACCAACGGAGTGAATGTGTATTGGCTATAGAGGGGAAAAAAGGGGTTTTGTTTATGAGATGGCAAGGAAATAAGTAAATTGAGCGAGTAAGTAAAGAAAGCAAATTAAAGAACTCTTGGCTAAGAATTGGGTATTTAAGATCACAATCCTAGTTAATACCAATTATCAACAATTATGAGAGGCCAACCCATTAAGTCTACTTCTCGAAGCCTTAAGTACGTAACATTTACTCCTAGACTGGAAGTATGTCAAATAGGCCTAATCACATCCACCCATAAGTCCTAACCTCCCCACCAATTGGTTTAGTAGTGGATAGCGTCAATGGGCTTCAAATTGATCACACAGGGTTCTCAAATTACCAATTCCATGGTATCCAAAACTCAAGATCACTTAAGTCCCTTGGCCTAGACCAAGAGTTGACAAAACTACTCAAGAACTGAAGAAAACATTTCATCAAACACCTAGAGTGCAATAAAAATTGACATCATAACTTGCAAGGATACTAAAATCTACAACTATTAATTGTAAGAAAAGTAAATTCACAACTCAAATCAACATCAATTAAAGGGACATCAACATTAAAATTGCATTAAATGTAAACAGATCCAACATAAGTGCATGAATGTAAAAGAGAGCATAAAAGTAAAATTAACACTACAAATCATGAGAATCAAGGAGTAGAAGTAAGAGATCATAAAAGAAATGAGATGAGAACATGTAATTAAACCTAAATCTAGAAGAGATTAACCTAACCTAATTCTAGAGAGAAGAGGGAGCTTCTCTCTCTAGAAACTAACCTACATAATGCTATACCTACAACTAATTGCTCCCCCTTTGCTTGGACTTCAATTCTGCATGAAATACACTCAGAAACAAGTTGGATTTGGGCTTGGGCAGCTCAGAAATCGCCCCCAGGGTTTTGCCATTAAGTGGGCCAAGTACGAGTGTTGGCGCGTGTGCGCCATGTGCGCGTGCGCGTTGATGCATGGAAAACTTGTCTCTCAACAAATTCCCCTTCGGCAAGTGTACCGAATTTGTCGTCAAGTAAAAACTCACAATAGAGTGAGGTCGAATCCCACATGGATTGATTGATCAAGCAACTTTAATTAGAAGAATGTTCTAGTTGAGCGAATCCAGAATTTGGGTTGAGAGTTGCAGAAAATAAAATGGCGGAATGTAAATAACAGAAAAGTAAATGCTAGAATTAAAGGACTGGAAGTAAATGACTGAAAATAAATTGCAGAATTGTAAATGGGAATGGGGGATTTGCTCATAAAAGTAAATGGCAGAAATTAAAGAGAATGGGTAAGATCAGAGATGGGGAGTTCATTGGGCTTAGGAGATGTTGCAATTCTCTGGATCAAGTTCATTTTCATCTCTTCCTCAATAAATGCACTCATTGATCTCCTTGGCAATCTTAATTGATTGAATTACAATTTCTTGCAATTCAATCTCTCAAATCTTGATCAATAGCCAATTCCTTGGTCAATTGCTCATGAGAAGAGATGAAGTATGGTCACTGATTATACCACATGCATTTCCCAAATCAAGTATTGAGAGGGTTATAGTCACATACCCATCCAAACCCAATTTGGTCCAGCATGAGAAAGCATTTCTAGCTTGATCTCTTCATTCCTCTTTCAAGGTTCAGAAGAGATCCAAGTTTGAATAGCTTCTTTTCCAAGATAACTACTCAATTGGATGAAGATCAAAAGGTTTCAAGTAAAATCAAGAGAAAAGATAGAAGAAGAATAATGAAAATTAGTATTGATCCATCAAATTACAACAGAGCTCCCTAACCCAATGAAAGGGGTTTAGTTGTTCATAGCTCTAGAAAATGAAAACAAAGATGGAGAATACATCATAGAACTAGAAATTGCAGAGAAAGTAAAATACAGAGAGTAGTTCTCTTTTTCCAATCTCCAGCTCTCCTTCAACAATTCAAAGCTACTCCTATATATTCTACTTCTCTCAGCTTCTAGTTGGCTCTTCAAGTCTTGGGCCTTTGGATCTTGAGTTTGAAGCAGTTTTCTTCTTCATTTGGGCTTGGCTTTACTTGTAGAGAGAAAATGTGAAGTGGGCAGAGACTTTAGCTCAGGACGTTAGGGGTGTTAACGTTTAGTGAAAATATAAGTTCGAGAACGTTAGTGACAATCAACTTTCTCACTAATGTTACTAAGTAAAAGCCACGTTAACTTCAACGTTAGTGGCATAAACGTTGCCACTAACGTTGCCTCTAAGTCCTTCGCACACGTTATTGAGGCTTAACATTCCCAATAACTTTGAAAAGCCCCCTTTGTTCCCACGTTAGAGCCCACGTTAACTAAGTTAACGTGGGCTCTAACGTGGGAACAAAGGGGGCTTTTCAAAGTTATTGGGAATGTTAAGTCTCAATAACGTGTAGTTAACGTGGCTCTTTAACGTGGGCCTGCCATCCTTGAGAACGTTAGTGACACTCAACATTGTCACTAACGTTCCAAAGTGCCCCTATGCCTCACGTTAGAGTCCACATTAACTAGGTTAACGTGGCTTCTAACGTGGCCATGCTTAGCCATCCCCAACGTTAGTGACAATGTTGAGTGTCACTAACGTTAGCTTCCACGTTAACTAAGTTAACGTGGAAGTTAACGTGGCTCCTTGGGGGGTTGTGTGGTTGCTTACAACGTTAGTGACAATGTTGGGTGTCACTAACGTTGTCGACCATGCTTGCTTGGTTAACGTGGGAGTTAACGTGGTATGTTTCTCCTTAGGTCAACGTTAGTGACAATGTTGAATGTCACTAACGTTGGCGTTTCTCCCCCTTTCTAACGTTAGAGGCCACGTTAACTAAGTTAACGTGGACTCTAACGTGGCCACTTATGAGCATTTGCCAACGTTAGTGACAATGTTAAGTGTCACTAACGTTGGCTCAACTTCCCCTCTCCACGTTAGAGTTCACGTTAACTTAGTTAATGTGACTCTTAAAGTGGTCAATGATGGCTTTGAGAGTGTTATTGGCAATCACTTTTCTCATTAACTTTGCAAGTTACCTCCCACTCCTTGCTTCCTTTGGTCCTAAAATCAAGCAATAGAGCACATCAAAGTTCTAGTCCAAGTCATGGGCAATGCAACATACAATTTTTGTCACTAAACTTATGCAAAATCCTCATGAAATAATGTAAAATGCACAATGTATGCTTGAATCAAGGTGTAAGTGAATATCTACCCAAAACTAGCTTATTTCCTAAGGAAATGCATGAAACTAACCTAAAAATAGTAAAGAAAAGGTTAGTGAAACTGGCCAAGATGCCTTGGCATCATAACACCAAACTTAAAGCTTGCTTGTCCCTAAGCAAGTACTGGAACAAGAGAATGATGAATGGAATGCCAAGAGCAATGAGTCATTCTTGTGGAAGTCATATCACTGATTTTATGGTGGTTTCATGCATAGCAACTTAGGTTCATTCCTGGCTTTCAGACCTTTATCATGTCTTAAAACACTCACTTTGCTTACATCCCATGAGACTTTTATTCATTGATCCCTTTATTGTCATTTCAGAGCTTATTGGTGTTCTTAGGCTAAGTGCTCTCTAAGGGGGCAACTTTTTAAGATAAGCTTTCAGCCAACACTCCCGAACCAGTTGGTTCAAGGTGCTAGGTGTTGAAGCACCCCTAAGGACTTACTCCCTCGAGTCTCTCCCCCATACATACACACCACAGATATATAGTTCATTTATTTTCCTTCTTGAGACCTTGGTGTCCAGCACCTCTTTGGGTTACTAAATGCTCTGTGGTGAGGGTTACTCTTGATAATAGATTTTCAGCTGATAATCCCGGGTTAGTTAACCCAAGTTACCAGGTGATAAAGCACCCCTAAGAGCTTATTCATCCAAGTAGATCCCTCACACAGGAACACCACAGACACATATCTTAAGATCAAAACCATTGGTGCCTAGCCTTATTGCTTACTCTTTTTCTTTTGTTTTTCCACTTTCATTATTCTTTTCTCTTTCTCTTATTAGGATCTTGTCATATACTTAGTCTCATGAGTATATTCAAAGCAAAGTATTCAGGCCCGATAGTTGTCATCCCACCTTATGGTTGAACCAACTTAGCTAACTTATGATCATACCACAAACTCATGAATGTACTCCATAGTGTGAACTTTACTCTGGTCTTTTGAAACATAAACATTCTCTCTTCATTTGATTAAAAGGGACAAGCATACAAGTAAGTAAAGTAGGGATGCAGTGACATAAAGACTAGTGCACATAGACCTATTTAGAACTTAAAAGACAGAATTTAAAAAAGGTTTAAACATAACATGGAAGCAAGTTCTATTTCATACAAGATCTTCCTTATTTAAAGCATAGAGAAAGGTGGAATAAAGAAGGAACTCCACCACCTTTTACTGTTGTGGATGTCCATGCTCTTTTCCTTGCTTGTCCTCCTTGTTTCCTCTTGCACTTCCTCGCCTCCGTGCCAATCTTGCTTGCTTCCAATCCTCAAGTGCCTTCCTTACTGACTCATGACTCTCTTCCACCCTTTGTCTTTCCTCTCGTGCTAATTCATCCTTCATTTTTTCATACCTGGCTATTCCTGGATGTAATATTGGCAGCTGTCCCACTAAGTAGCCGAGCCTGGCTTGAGTGTTTATGTGATGTCCTGTTTCGCTCATGTAAACTCCTTCTGCGAATGCCCTTTGCTCGTCCAATAGTTCTGCCTGTTCTATTTGTCTTCGATGCATCTCATGTATGTGTGCCCTTTGATGTGCTTGGATGTTGATTAGCCTCTGGATGGATTCTTGTTGCTCATTTTTCCTTCGTTCCATCCTGTTGAATGTTTCTCCCCATTGTTGTCCTTGACTTAGTTGCTGTTCCATCATTTGCCTTTGCCACTCACCTTGCTGAGTCATCCATCTTGAGAGTGTTTCCTCTTGCTGCCCCATCACCTGTAGTTGAAGCTCTTTCTGTGCTCCCTGGCTTTCCAAATATTGTCTAGACAAGCCATCAATGGCCTCCTACAATTGGTGCATGTCCAAGGTCTGTTGTGCTTGACCATCTAAGACTTGTCCTTCCACTACTTGAGGGGCTGTCCTCTTCCTTTGCTTCTGCTGAGGCAAAGGGGATGCTGCAGCATTCATCCTTCGTATAGTTATTGGGATACCTTCCTTTATCCACATGGGGTTCTCATCTTCAAAAACCACCCCAGCTTTCTTGCATATTCGGTAAATAGTGCTGGGGTAACCTAACGTTCCTCTTGAGTCGTGTGTGTAGTGCTTTTCATTAAGTGGCGGAATCTCCCCCAATTTAATTGTCCAATCAATCCCTTTTTATGCTTCTTTTCTTTTCCTATAAAGATTTAAAATAAGGAAATTAATATCATAAAAATCAAACTCTACGGCTAGAATAATAAAGAGAAGAAAAAGAGTTTGTTTATTTATGAATTTCAACTAACTAACTACTTGTGTATCCTTATGCATTTTGGTGGCACCATGGGGTGACACCAAACTTAGTTTGAAGCAATGTGATGAAAAGTTTTGTTCAAAGCTCCCAAGACTAGCATGCATCTTGGTTTGCTTTGAACACCAAACTTGTTCTTCACTATATACTGCATGATAAAGATTTCACCAAGTGTTTGTCAAGTTTGGGTTGAAATTCATAAACATTGATTTATTCATTATTTTAAAAACATATAAAACATGGGTTGCCTCCCATGAAGCGCTTCTTTAGCGTCACTAGCTTGACGTTTTTCCCTCATCAGGGTGGTTGGTAGTGCTTAAAGTCCTCCCCTCTTGCTGTGGACTTATATCCATTGATTGGATCAATGATCTCCACATGTTCCAGAGAAAGAACTCTGTTGATAGTGAAGACCTTGGGTAACTGAGATGGTACAGTAGGGAGATTAGGGGGAATATCTGGGAAGTAAGCTTAGACAACTCTATCCCCTGGAGAGAAGTCTTCCGTAGGGATCTTCTTGTTCCTCCACTTCCTTGGTACCTTCTTCTTTGTTTCTTTTGAGGTTGCCTTCCCCTTGGTGACCTCTTTTTCTAAAGGGGTTGTGATGCTTTCTTTACCTGCCTCTAAAGGTTCAGGTTCCTCCAATTTTTCCTTGAGCTGTGGCAATTACTGTTTTCCTTGTTTATCAATTAAGGGGATCTCAGAATGAACTGGCTGTGCTTCAGTACTTGTCTCTTCCTTCAGTGTCTCATTATCATTTGTGCTTAGTTCCTTGTCCTCTTGATCTGTTTCTTGTGAGAGTTTGAAAACATTGAAGCTGAGTCGTTCATCATGGATTCTCAATATTAGCTCCCCTTTCTCTACATCGATAAGTGTTCTGGCCGTAGCTAGGAATGGTCTTCCCAATATGATTGGATGAGTGTGACTCTCTTCCATGTCCAGGATGACAAAGTCTGTTGGGAGAAAGTATTTCCCAACCTTTAGCAACACATTTTCCACCACTCCTATCTATTGCTTTTGAGTTTTGTCAGCCAGTCTGATGATTACATCTGTGGGCATTATCTCATTGATCTGTAGCCTCTTCAACAGGGATAATGGCAGTAAGTTGATGCTGGCCCCCAAATCACATAGTGCTCTATCGAACATAGTTTCACCTATGGCACAAGGGATGTGAAAACTCCCTGGGTCTCTTCTTTTTGTAGGCAACTCAGGTTGAATAAGGGCATTACATTCCTTGTTCATCACTATAGTCTGGCCTCCTTTGAGTGAGCTTTTCTTGGGAAGAAGTTCCTTCATATACTTGATGAATGCAGGCATTTGTTGAATTGCCTTGATGAATGGTATGTTTACATGCAGAGATACAAACAAGTCTAGGAACCTTGAGTATATTCTCTTTCCCACAGCACCATTGAGCAGTTGAGGGAAGGGTGCATAGAGCTTCAGCAGCTCTTGTTATGAGATTTCTGGTTCTTGGTGATCTCTATCCTCCTCCTTTGTTGAGTTGTCTTCAGGTTGTTCGAAAAGTATGCCTTGCTTGTCTTCAGTCTCTTGATCACTTGTAATGACCATTTTGCAATCTTCCCATCTTACTTTCTTTGCTTCTCCTTTGGGGTTTTTCTTCGTGTCACTTGGGAAGCTATCAGTAGGTTTGGGAATCTTCTCAGCTAAATATCCCACCTGGAATTCCAGCTTCCTAATAGTCTCTCCCTGGTTCTTAATATTGGCTCGCACCTCCTCTTTGAACACCTTATTTTCTTGAATCTCTTGGCATATTCCTTCAAGTAAGGCTTCAATCTTAGAGAGCTTGTCATCAATTGATGGGTGATTCAGAGCAGATGTGCTATTTTGGTTTTGATAAGCATGTGGAGAAGTGTTGTTGTGGGGGTGTTGAGATGTCCTCTGTGTGAATTGCTGGTGAGCTACATTGTTGTTGGAGTTGTAACATCTCTGGTCTTGGTTTTGATCTTGCTCACTTCCCCACCCAAAGTTTGGGTGGTTTCTCCATCCAGGGTTGTAGGTCTTGGAGTATGGATCATAGTTTTTCCTTGGTGAATTCCCAATGTAGTTGGCTGACTACCCTCTGCTTCTTCATTCACTCCTTCTTGGGTTGTTGATGAAGTTGAGATTGCTGCTACTTGGTTTATCTCCATTTTCTTGGTGAGGTCAGCCAGCTGCTGGGTAATGAGCTTGTTTTGGGCCAACAGAGCATCTAGATTGTTTAGCTCCATTACTCCTCTTGTGTTCCCTCTTTCGGAAGCATAGAAGTAGTCGTTCTCTGCTACTGTTTCAATAACATCTATGGCTTCCTCAATAGTCTTCTTCTTGTTCAAAGATCCTCCGGATGAATGGTCTACGGCCTTCTTTGACTCATAAGAGAGCCCTTCGTAGAAAATGTGCAGCTGCACCCATTCGTTGAACATCTCTGGTGAGCACCTCCTTGTTAGGTCTTTAAACCTCTCCCACGCTTCATATAGAGTCTCACCATCTTGTTGCCTGAAAGTTTGGACCTCAGCTCTCAGCCTATTGATTCGTTGAGGAGGGTAAAATCTTGCTAAGAATTTGTTTACCACGTCTTCCTAAGTTGTCAAGCTTTCCCTTGGGAAAGATTCCAGCCACTTGGCTGCCTTGTCCCTGAGTGAGAATGGAAATAAGAGTAGTCTATAGCCGTCAGGATGAATACCATTAGACTTCACTGTGTCACATATTCTCAGGAAGGTAGTCAAATGTTGATTGGGGTCTTCTTGAACACCTCCTCCAAACGAACAGTTGTTCTGAACAAGGGTGATGAGCTGTGGTTTAAGTTCAAAGTTGTTGGCATGGATTGTTGGCTTTTGGATGCTACTTCCACAATTGCCTGGGTTTGGATTGATGTAAGAGCCCAAAACTCTTCTATCCTCCCCAGCATGATTTGCTCCACCTCCTCTCCCATGGTTGTGATCCTCTTCTTCATGATGGTTTTCCATGTTGTCTTACATGTTTGGTTCAAAGAATTCCTCTTCTTCCTCAGCACCAACCACTTTCTTTCCTCTTGCCTCCCTCCTCAATCTAAGGAAGGTCCTCTCAGGTTCAGAATCGAAGGAAGTTGAAGCCCCGCTTCTTCTCCCTGTCATACAACCATCAAGTGCAAGAAAGAAAAGATAGGTGCAGAGAGTATTTTTGTCAGAATTACTGTTAGTTGTGGGTGATGCAATATATCAAACAGTTAGTGGGTTAGCAAACAGAATTGAAAATAACAAAGAAAAACAAAAGAGTAGAGGGGGAAGGGAAGAAGTTTAGCTAAAACAGAAAGTAAATCACTCAAACAAAAAATGAAATTCACAAAATAAAAATGCTCAATCTAGTGATCTTCCAACTTAATCATTGTTGATGCACAATCAATCTCCGGTAACGGCGCCATAAACTTGATGCACGGAAAACTTGTCTCTCAACAAATTCCCCTTCGGCAAGTGTACCGAATTTGTCGTCAAGTAAAAACTCACAATAGAGTGAGGTCGAATCCCACAGGGATTGATTGATCAAGCAACTTTAATTAAAAGAATGTTCTAGTTGAGAGAATCCAGAATTTGGGTTGACAGTTGCAGAAAATAAAATGGTGGGAATGTAAATTACAGAAAAGTAAATGCTAGAATTAAAGGACTGGAAGTAAATGACTGAAAATAAATTGCAGAATTGTAAATGGGAATGGGGGATTTGCTCATGAGAAGAGATGAAGTATGGTCACTGATTATACCACATGCATTTCCCAAATCAAGTATTGAGAGGGTTATAGTCACATACCCATCCAAACCCAATTTGGTCCAGCATGAGAAAGCATTTCTAGCTTGATCTCTTCATTCCTCTTTCAAGGTTCAGAAGAGATCCAAGTTTGAATAGCTTCTTTTCCAAGATAACTACTCAATTGGATGAAGATCGAAAGGTTTCAAGTAAAATCAAGAGAAAAGATAGAAGAAGAATAATGAAAATTAGTATTGATCCATCAAATTACAACAGAGCTCCCTAACCCAATGAAAGGGGTTTAGTTGTTCATAGCTCTAGAAAATGAAAACAAAGATGGAGAATACATCATAGAACTAGAAATTGCAGAGAAAGTAAAATACAGAGAGTAGTTCTCTTTTTCCAATCTCCAGCTCTCCTTCAACAATTCAAAGCTACTCCTATATATACTACTTCTCTCAGCTTCTAGTTGGCTCTTCAAGTCTTGGGCCTTTGGATCTTGAGTTTGAAGCAGTTTTCTTCTTCATTTGGGCTTGGCTTTACTTGTAGAGAGAAAATGTGAAGTGGGCAGAGACTTTAGCTCAGGACGTTAGGGGTGTTAACGTTTAGTGAAAATATAAGTTCGAGAACGTTAGTGACAATCAACTTTCTCACTAACGTTACTAAGTAAAAGCCACGTTAACTTTAACGTTAGTGGCATAAACGTTGCCACTAACGTTGCCTCTAAGTCCTTCGCACACGTTATTGAGACTTAACATTCCCAATAACTTTGAAAAGCCCCCTTTGTTCCCACGTTAGAGCCCACGTTAACTTAGTTAACGTGGGCTTTAACGTGGGAACTTAGTTAACATGGGCTTTAACATGGGAACAAAGGGGGCTTTTCAAAGTTATTGGGAATGTTAAGTCTCAATAACGTGTAGTTAACGTGGCTCTTTAGCGTGGGCTTGCCATCCTTCGAGAACGCTAGTGACACTCAACATTGTCACTAACATTGCAAGGTGCCCCTATGCCTCACGTTAGAGTCCACGTTAACTAGGTTAACGTGGCTTCTAACGTGGCCATGCTTAGCCTTCTCCAACGTTAGTGACAATGTTGAGTGTCACTAACGTTGGCCATTCTTTCACTCATCAACGTTAGCTTCCACGTTAACTAAGTTAACGTGGAAGTCAACGTGGCTCCTTGGAGGGTTGTGTGGTTGCTTACAACGTTAGTGACAATGTTGGGTGTCACTAATGTTGTCGACCATGCTTGCTTCTTACGTTAGCTCCCACGTTAACCAAGTTAACGTGGGAGTTAACGTGGTATGTTTCTCCTTAGGCCAACGTTAGTGACAATGTTGAATGTTACTAACGTTGGCGTTTCTCCCCCTTTTTAACATTAGAGGCCACGTTAACTAAGTTACCGTGGACTCTAACGTGGCCACTTATGAGCATTTGCCAACGTTAGTGACAATGTTAAGTGTCACTAACGTTGGCTCAACTTCCCCTCTCCACGTTAGAGTTCACGTTAACTTAGTTAACGTGACGCTTAACGTGGTCAATGATGGCTTTGAGAGCGTTATTGGCAATCACTTTTCTCATTAACTTTGCAAGTTACCTCCCATTCCTTGCTTCCTTTGGTCCTGAAATCAAGCAATAGAGCGCATCAAAGTTCTAGTCCAAGTCATGGGCAATGCAACATACAATTTTTGTCACTAAACTTATGCAAAATCCTCATGAAATAATGTAAAATGCACAATGTATGCTTGAATCAAGTTGTAAGTGAATATCTACCCAAAACTAGCTTATTTCCTAAGGAAATGCATGAAACTAACCTAAAAATAGTAAAGAAAAGGTCAGTGAAACTTGCCAAGATGCCCTGGCATCACGCGTCCTTGTGAGAGACCACTTGTGCGCGTGCGCGCCTTGTACGCGTGCGCGTCCATTGGTTCCTTCCAAATCTTTGTTTCTTCATGCATTCTCCTCTTTGCATGCTTTTCTCCTCATTTCTTCCATCCGATAATTGCCTAATGAACCTGAAATTACTTAACAAATACATCAAGGCATCGAATGGAGTTAAGGTGGGTTAAAATCACCAATTTAAGGCCTAAAAAGCATGTTTTTACAATTAAGCATAATTTAAGGGAGAATTACAAAACCATGCTATTTCGTTGAATAAATGTGGGAAAAAGTGGATAAATCCCCCAAAATAAGCACAAAATAAACCACGAAATCGGGGTTTATCAAATCTCCCCTCACTTAAACTAAGCATGTCCTCATGCTAAAATCAAGAAAGAAGTAAAGGGTATCACATTTATTCAATGCAAGCTACTAACTAAATGCAATCTATTTATATGCAAGTTATCTACATGAATGCAATGGCTCAGTCAAAACAAGTCAATTTCCAAGAGTACACATGTAAGCACAAGGGCTAAGGTGTTAGCAATCAAGCAAACCACAATTAGATTGAATCATTGAAAGAGTTCACAAACTTGCAAGAGGAGATTATTAAGGGTAGAAACATGTAATTGAGCGATCGAACCCTCACTGGATATGTATCCGCTCTAAGCACTCAAGTGTATGGGGTTGATTCACTCAATTCTCCTCTAATCATGCTTTCCAAGATTTGTTTTTCATCTAACAATCAACAATTAATTCATGCATGCATACAAATATCATGAGGGCTTTCCCATGGGTTGTAATGGGGCTAGGGTCAAGGTAGGATGCATATAGTCAAGTGAGCTAGAGATTTGAATCTTTGATTAACTTAAACTTCCCACCTAACCTATGACAACCTATACAATTCTAAACAAACCTAACTACCCATTATTCACTTTTTCGCATACTCATGCATTCTATTTTAAACACCACACATATGCATTGATTATTATTGAACCTTGAACCTTGGGGCATTTTGTGCCCTTTTTATTGCAATTCTTTTTCTTTCTTTTTCTATATATATATATATATATATATATATATATATATATATATATATATATATATATATATTATTTTTATTTTTATTTTATTTTTATTTTTTTTTGTAAAGTATATATACAAGTACTAATGCATATGGTTTTACATTTGATTAATACATGAGTATATACCCAATTCCTAAAATTTTTCAATAAAAATATAAACACACTTTTATCTCTACCCAATGTTCCCAACTCTCCCAAAATCAAATAATGAACACTCTCACTAGCCTAAGCTAATCAAAGATCCAAACAAGGGACATTTATTATTTTTCACTTAGGCTTGTAGTGTGCTATAATTAAGAATAAGTGGGTTAAGCATAGGCTCAACATTTGGCTAACAATGGAAGATAAAAGTGTAGGCTATTTGGGTAAGTGAGCTATTTGAACAATGGCCTCAATCATATAAATGCATGTATACGCAAATAATGGACATAAAGAATCAAACAAATCAAAGATTACAATCATAGAGAGAGAATAATTCACACAAGAATTAAAATAAGTGGTTATATATGATGTAACCACATGATTAGGCTCAAATCTCACATGCTTGTGTTCTTAGCTCAAAACATGATCCACAAAGTATATACTTCAAGCAAGTTCTAAAAAAAGTTCTCAACCAATTGGGGTGGTGCCCTAAAAATGAGTTTCTTGGAAATTTCATCATATTGATTGAGCTTATTCTACTGCAAAATTGTGATTTAGAAAAATTTTTAAAAATTCTCCTAGTTTACCCCTTTTTCAAACAAAACACATTTCTTATATAAAAAGGGTCAACTAGACTTTCAGTAATCCATTAATTTTCTAATCACAATCAACAACTAAGATGCAAAATATATATATCTATACAAAAAGTGTGCAACAACCAAAATAAGAGTATCTACGAAAGCATAAATATGTACAGCAATCCCAAAATAATCTAAAACATAAAGTGCGAAATAAAAAAAATAGAGTAGCAGCGAATAGAAATAAAAGTCTGAAAGTTCACCACATAAGTGCAAACACCGGTGACGAACGGTGACCTCCCCACACTTTAGGATTGAGCATCGTCCTCGATTCTACTACTGAAGCTCGGGATGGGGGTCAATAGTCGCACCAGGCTGTGGCTCATGCTCAGGCTCGGGCTGTGGGACTGGAGGTGGCACTGGCTGTGGCTCCGGAATGTCATGCTGGACCTCAGGAGTGGTCTGCGTCACTGGTGGTGCCTCCTGCTGTGTCGGCTCCGCACCATGCTCCTCCTCCTGATCCTGCTCATTAGAGGCGGAAGACTCTGGAAGTGGAGGGAGCTCGATACCCTGTGATGCAGCCGCCTGGTCTAAGCGGTCGAGGCGTCGCATAACACGACGCTCGAAGTGCTCCATGAAGCGAAGAAGGTGCTGCACTAACAGATAGGTCGGCTCAGGTGCTGATGGTGGTGCAGGTGCTGCTGTGGAAGAAGAGGGTCCAGCTGCTGTGGAGGGTGAAGGTCTAGCTGTTGTGGAGGGTGAAGGTCTAGCTGCCTCGACTATCGCTCTAGCTCGAGAATGGCGGCTAGTCGGGGGCTTCTCGAGCACCCATATACCCCAGAGAATAGTAACTTCCTTGTCATCGTCATCTGGAGGTGGTGGTGTCATGTCATCCTCCTCCCACGGGACATCAGCTAGCTCAGCTAAGGTAGTAACCAGTGTCGGGAACGGTAGTAAGTCGCGAATATGAGCTCTCCACATGCTATGCCTAATCAACCGGGGAAAATACACCTCCTTCCCCTCCATGACACACCCAATCAAAACTAGCATATCCATCAGAATCTCTGAGAAGTAAGTGGTAGGGAAGACATAGTGGGCAAATATCTGCTGCCAGGTCCTAGCCTCCCTAGTCAGATATGCAAATAGCATGCCCTTGGGCTTTGTGTTGCTCGAATCCATCACCCAGGAAGCATCTGGTGTAGCAATCACGCGCCTAAGCACCTCATAGTCAAAAGTCATGGAGAGGAGAGCTACCTCTGCCTGCTGGTAGGCACATGTCTCAGGAGTACCAACTCTGCAGAGCAGCGCATCCTTTAAGGCATCCTCAGTGATCATAATTTCTCTACCCCTCAAGTGTACTGAATCCAAGCCTTGTCGGAAGAAGTTACAGTAAAATTCCTTGACCCACGAGATGTTAATCCGTCCCAAGTCCCTATCGACGAAATCCAATCCCAACTCAGAAATACGGGCGTTTATGGAACGCCTCACATCATTGGGAAGATTCAGCTTCTTCTCAATGTTCAGCTTTGTCTTTGCATAACGAGAAAGGCGTAGTTAGCAGTAGAGGTTTGGAAACTTGGTTGGATCAGTGGATGGAAGTAACTGATTTTCTTTTTCCTCATCATTTAGCGGATTCTTAGCATAGTTAGCATATGGTGAGGGTGTAGAGGTCTTAGAGCGCTTCCTCTTTTTGGAAGTAGTAGCTATAGCCTTTCCTTTATCCGACATCCTGAAAACATAGATAATATAATATAAGCTTATAGCCAAGTAGATACAAAGCACTCAAAGCAAAGCATATTCATGAAGTGAATAAGGAAAGAGGATTTCTTGGAATGTAAGCAACAGAATATAAAATTCAAACCAGACTTCAAACCAAGAATTAAAACCATGTTTTGCACATCCTTCGTTAATTGAGTTCAGAAAGCACCATATCCAAAAGAATGACAAAAAGAGTTAGGTTGAAAACCAAAAGGAGTTAGTTGGTTAAATGAGTTAGAGTTAGAAATCAGTTTGAAAATCAGTGATATGGTAATAACCATCTCAATCTGAAAGGAATGCACAAACCAATGCTGTAAGCACATTCACAATCATGAGTTGCAACAAGTCATTGATGATGAAATATGATATAGCTAGAAAACAGCTAATATGAAACAAACCATCAATCAATGTAAGGATCACTAGTAATGTTGGTGAAATCAGAATCTTGAGAAACAAGTAAATCAAGCATATTTAACACCAACTTTAGCAATGCATACAAGTCACAAGTTCAAATGTGAATTGGAAACCTCATGGTCTATGTGACTTAATGAGATTATGTATGAACATAATGAACTATTTGGTCACATAGATGAGAACATTCAAACTTATGTGTCTATTGCAAAACAGGCACAAAATTTTAAGGAAATCACAAGTGATGGTCAATTGAAAAATTCATTCAAACCATTCAATGCCTAGACGCAAACCATCATGCATCACAAGCAAGGAGTTTAAGCAAGACCAAAACTTGTCCCTAAGGATTTTCCAAAACCATTTAAGCAACAAAATTCTAATTGAACAGAAATCATCAACTAGAATTTGTTACACCCAACCAACAAGGTTAATTTTAAGATTATGGTTGAGAAAAATTCGGCAGCAATTCAGCAGCATATTGGCTAATCCCCAAATTCAGACAGACAAAGCAGATTCCATATGAATTCAACAACAATTAAGAACACAAAACCATATGTGAGTTCATATGGGGGTAGCAGCCAGTCAATAGTTCAGCAACAAAACAATTCAAACAGCACAGAGGGCAGAAACAGTTGCTTCAATCAACATTTCCTTCACCAATCCATCACAAATAAGCAGCATTATCAGAGTACATGAACACAGGGCAATGCAGCAAAACAGAGCAATTTCATATAGCAACAGAAATTCAAACAATGCCTAAATCCACTACTCAGCCCAGATTCGCTAACCACCTAAATCAAACTAAACTAACTAACTACGCTAATTCTAACTACACTAACGTAATTAACAATAAGCAGTAAAATGAAGCAAAACAGGGGAGGTATGGAACCTGGTTGCAGAGACAGAGAAGAAGCAAAACGGGGAAGAAGAAGGTGAAGTGGAGTAGTGAGATGGTAGTCGACGGCGGCGACGGGATTGGAGTGCTCGCCGGAGGTGAGGTGGTTACTGGGAGAAGTTTGATGATGGAGGGGGGGTTGAATGGTGGGAGAAGGAAAATGGAAGGTTGGGGATGGAAAGGGTGTGATGCACGAATGCGCTAGGGCTTCGCGTCTCTGGGGTAAGTGAAAATTCGAATCCACGCATGCGCGTAAGGTGCGCGTTCGCGTGGGTAGGCGAAATGGAAGAACGGCGCGAAAGCGCAATGCGCGCTTGCGCGTAGATGAAGGAATCGGAATGGGCGCGAACGCGCAAGGTGCGCGTCAGCGCGGATGTGCTGGGCTGCAGGCACAAAAGGGGCCCAGAGTTGGCACAACTCTCGGGTCCTTTGGCCTGGATGATGCTAAGACGAATCGACGTGCGCGTGCACTATGCGCGTTCGCGTGGATGGCTGAGCTTGTTGGAGGGGCACGGAGGCGTGAAGTACGCCAACGCGTGAACAGCGAAACAGGGAGTGACGCGGACGCGTACAGTGTGCGTCCGCGTGGGTTGAGGCACAGAGTTGGCCCAAAAGTGGCGCAACTCTCTGGTTTTTGGCCCAGGAAACTAAAATGCACAGCCGACGCGCGCGCGCACTTTGCGCTTGCGCGTGGCTTACTTTTTCTCTCTCTTCTTTTTTTTTTATTTTTTTTATTATGAGCATCAAAAGACCTCATAACTTTCCATCCTTTTCTAAAACTCTAGCTAAGGTGTAAGATTAAGCACATTTGGAGACATAGAGGCATTTTCAAACAACTTGAGAAAACTTGCAATTCAAGCAAAAACTCAATTCAAAAATAAATTCATCCCTTATTAAAGCATAGAATGCATAAACACCTTAGTAAACAAAGGAAAATATACCAAGAGGTAAAGAAACTATATACAATGGAACCCAATTCATTCATTCATTATATCTACAGGAGAATGGAAAGAGTTTACCATGGTGGGGTGTCTCCCACCAAGCACTTTTAGTTTAAGTCCTTAAGTTGGACATTGGGAGGCTCCTTGTCAAGGTGGCTTATGCTTGTACCCATCCTTGAACCTCCACAAGTGCTTGTCCTTCAATCGGTTGTCAGAAGTTCCAAACTTCTTCATTAAGCTTTGGTGAGGTTCTTTCCAAGATGTGAGCTCCCGAGAAAGATTATCATAGGATAATCCAGGATCCCATATCTTGTCCTCGCACCCATCATCTAGTTGATTATCTTGACTTTGTCCGGGGGACGAGAAAATAGAATTCTCATGGAAGCACCACACTACTCTCCTAGACCCATTTAGTTCAGCATTACACCAATCTATCCTCTCTAATTCTGAGCTTCCCACCATAATGAGCCTAGATTTAGAATGCCAACCACTAAACATCCTCCTTTTTTCGCTTGATTCCACAAAGCGCCTTGAGTTGGCCATCCGTTTCAAGCAAACCATATTCAAGTGGGATAACACAGCTGCGAGTTAGAAGTTTTACCCACTCAAATGGAGGATCAGATGACGAACTAGGTAGAGGAATTCCCAAAGATCGTGATAAAGCATGCTCTACTCCCATCCATCCCTTTCTAGAGGTTTCCACCACTTGGTGAGGTTCTTCAAGTTCCCCCTCATGCCAAGTCTCCTTAGGTTCACCTTCTTCTTCACCAATTTCTTCTATTTCTTCCCCATCGCTCTCATCGTAGATAGGAGGTCTAGTGAAGTCTACCTCATCATCAAGTCTAAGCAAATTGGGGAAGGATTCTTCAAACTCAAAAGGATCATATGTAGATTCAGAATCATCATAGGTAGGAAAGTTTGTTGCTTGGAGCACTTCTTCCAGTTCTTCACTTGTATTAGGCTTTGGAGGTTGCAAGCCCTCTTCAACCTTGCTTTCCAATGTACTGGGAGAGGGTTCAACAGGAACGTTAAGGGAGTTGATCGAAGTGGGCAAAAAATCATTAGAGATGGAATCCACTTCTTTATCAATTTCCTTTAACTCATTGTTTACTCCTGCGACATTGCTCTTTTCTTTGATATTCCCTCCACATTCCTTAGAGGAAGTTTCCTCAACTTGGGATTCCTTTATGTACTCAACATATCCTAAACATCCATCCACCACTTCCTTTTGTTCGCTAATCTCTATCTTCTCTTCTTGTTATGGTTCTTGATTCAATTCTTCTTCCTCGCCATGGAGTTCCATGTTCATATCCTTGCTAAGCTCCGGGGTTGCTTCTCCGCATCCAACAATGGAAGTACTTATGGCGCATGAGCTTAGGTGAGATGTTAGGTGACCCACGGCTTCTATTATGCCGGCCACCCTTACTCTTAACTCCTTGAACTTGGTTTCATCTTCCTCTTGTCGCCTTAAAATACGAGATTCAAGGTCTCTCAGTTCTAACATGAAGGCTTCATCAGGAGATGGGGTTGGAAGAGGAAATTCATCAGTTAGGAAAAAATTGTTATAATCGGAAGGTGGTTCATGTTGGTGAAGTTCTTGAGGTGGTGTATGTGGAATTTGTGGTTCTTGAGAGTATTGGTATTGGGATGGTGGTTGTTCTACATGTAGTTCTAATGGTGGTTGATATGGTGTGTATAGGTTATGGTCATATGGAGGCGAATGATGGTATGAGGCTTGTGAGTATGACGTGTGGCTATGTTGAGGATATGTCTCATAGGCATATGATGGTAGTTCTTGGAAGTCACAAGGAAATTCACCATAGCTAGTGGATTGATATGCATCATAGAACGGCTCTTCTTCATAGTGCATTGGTGGAGGTTGTTGCCATGGAGGTTGATCAAGTGTTTGAGGCTCCTCCCACCTTTGATCTCCAATTCCTTGATGTACATCCTCGTTGAAGCCTTCATCTCCTACAACATAGTTTGAGCTACACTCATAGCCAAAGTGAGAATTCATAGTGATGTGGAAAGTAAAAAAAAAAACAAAGAGCAATAAGAAATGAAGAAGACTAAATCCTAAAACTAGCAAAAATCAACAAGTAAACAAAAAAATAAAGCTATTCACAATATGTACAATAGCCAATAACATAGCACCATTGGGCTCCCCGGCAACGGCGCCAATTTGATAGAAGAAGGATTGTCGTGTCGGTATAGAATTTCACAATTGAAATCTCGTTGCAAGTATAGTTCTACACCAACAAACAATTCTCCCAATAAAAAATTTTGGGTTGTCACAAGCTCAACCCCCAATGAAAATTTATCGGAGTATTTCGGACTCCGGGTCGTCTCCCTAGGAACCAACGGAGTGCATGTGTATTGGCTATAGAGGGGAAAAAGGGGGTTTTGTTTATGAGATGGCAAGGAAATAAGTAAATTGAGCGAGTAAGTAAAGAAAGCAAATTAAAGAACTCTTGGCTAAGAATTGGGTACTTAAGATCACAATCCTAGTTAATACCAATTATTGACAATTATGAGAGGCCAACCCATTAAGTCTACTTCTCGAAGCCTTAAGTACGTAACATTTACTCCTAGACTGGAAGTATGTCAAATAGGCCTAATCACATCCACCCATAAGTCCTAACCTCCCCACCAATTGGTTTAGTAGCGGATAGCGTCAATGGGCTTTAAATTGATCACACAGGGTTCTCAAATTACCAATTCCATGGTATCCAAAACTCAAGATCACTTAAGTCCCTTGGCCTAGACCAAGAGTTGACAAAACTACTCAAAAACTGAAGAAAATATTTCATCAAACACCTAGAGTGCAATAAAAATTGACATCATAACTTGCAAGGATACTAAAATCTACCACTATTAATTGCAAGAAAAGTAAATTCACAACTCAAATCAACATCAATTAAAGGGACATCAACATTAAAATTGCATTAAATGTAAACAGATCCAACATAAGTGCATGAATGTAAAAGAGATCATAAAAGTAAAATTAACACTACAAATCATGAGAATCAAGGAGTAGAAGTAAGAGATCATAAAAGAAATGAGATGAGAACATGTAATTAAACCTAAATCTAGAAGAGATTAACCTAACCTAATTCTAGAGAGAAGAGGGAGCTTCTCTCTCTAGAAACTAACCTACATAATGCTATACCTACAACTAATTGCTCCCACTTTTCTAGGACTTCAATTCTGCATGAAATACACTCAGAAACAAGTTGGATTTGGGCTTGGGCAGCTCAGAAATCGCCCCCAGCGTTTTACCATTAAGTGGGCCAAGTACGAGTGTTGGCGCGTGCGCGCCATGTGCGCGTGCGCGTCCTTGTGAGAGACTACTTTTGCGCGTGCGCGCCTTGTACGCGTGCGCATCCATTGGTTCCTTCCAAATCTTTGTTTCTTCATGCATTCTCCTCTTTGCATGCTTTTCTCCTCATTTCTTCCATCCGATAATTGCCTAATGAACCTGAAATTACTTAACAAACACATCAAGGCATCGAATGGAATTAAGGTGGGTTAAAATCACCAATTTAAGGCCTAAAAAGCATGTTTTTATAATTAAGCATAATTTAAGGGAGAATTACAAAACCATGCTATTTCATTGAATAAATGTGGGAAAAAGTGGATAAATCCCCCAAAATAAGAAAAAAATAAACCACAAAATCGGGGTTTATCACAAGACCAAAAGGGAAAAGTAAATCTACTAAAATAAAAATGTCTTCAGTTGGGAATAACAATAATGTAAATAAGAGAAAGCAATATTAAACTGAAATACCTCAAATAACATTAATTCAAAAGAGTAATCTATAACATGAATGTAACATAGGCAAAATAGGAAACACAACTAATATAAGCATTAAAGTATCTAAAAGTAAGAGATAAATATAAAGTAAAAGAACATTGAACCTGGGATCGAGAGTCACTCCTAAAACTAAGAGAAATCCTAAATCCTAATCCTAAGAGAGAAGAGAGAGGAGAGAACCTCTCTCTAAACTAAATCTAACTCCTAAAATTGTGAATATGAAAGCCTGTTCATGAATGGATGCATTCCCCCACTTTATAGCCTCCAATCTGTGCTTTATGGGCCGAAAACTGGGTCAGAAACAGCCCAGAAATCGCTGGTTGCGAAATCTGCCACGCTGGTTTTTCGTCACTGCGACGCATCCGTGTGGAGCACGCGTTCGCGTCGCCTAGCGTCAGGGCAACTATAACATATTATATATTAAATCGAAGCCTGAGATGTTAGCTTTCCAACGCAATTCGAACCGCATCGTTTGGACTTCTGTAGCTAAAGTTATAGCCATTTGAGTGCAAAGAGATCAGGCTGGACAGCTTAGCAATTTCTCCAACTTCTTGTATTCCTTCCACTTTTGCATGCTTCATTTCCATCCTCTGAGCCATTCCTGCCATGTAATCTCTGAAATCACTTAACACACATATCAAGGCATCTGATGGTGATAAGGGAAAATTAATTTTTGGTAATTAAAAGGCTCGGGAAGCAAGTTTCCAATTATAGAATAAAATTAGGAAGGAAATATAAAACAATGCAAATATTATGAATAAGTGGGTAAAGAGTTGATAAAATCCACTCAATTGAGCACAAGATAAACCATAAAATAGTGGTTTATCACGAATTCAAAAGCAAAGTTTGGGATCCTGGGATCTATTCTGACATTCGTCACCCCGAGAGCCTAACAATCTGCTTGAAGATACTCAGAAGCTTTACATGCCTAGTTTGGGACCCCAGAGGCTGTTGGCATTCCAAACATTGGTGGAGATTTCTGGACGAATTTAAGCGCAAGCCGCCATAACAGAAAGCTCATCCAATGTCCAACTTAAGGACTTTAACTAAAAGTGCTAGGTGGGAGACAACCCACCATGGTATGATCGTTTCTTTTTCAGTTTTATTTCGTGTTAGTTATTTTTGTTTTTCCTTTTCAATTGAACCTGAATATTATTCATTCGCATTGCATACTGCATACTTGCATACCTGTATAAAAAAAAAAAAGTAGGCGTGCGACACGACCGCATCAGTCATGCGATCGCGTCAGTTGCGAAAAACAACCCCCCACGCGTCCGCGTCATTTTACGCGGCCGCGTGACCTGGAAATCGGCGTAAGGATCCAACGCCCAGAAACTTGGGCTGAAATCGTGCGGCTATTGTGCGTTTTGCACAAAACGATCCACGCGGTCGCGTCACTCACGCGATCGCGTCACTTGCAAAACACCAATCCCACGCGACAGCGTGAGCGACGCGATTGTGTCGCGTGGATTGCACAACACCCCAAAGGAGACAGAGAGTTGCGCTGAAATGACGCTGGAGTTGCGCGTTTAGCACAATTTCCAGCGACGCAGTCGCATGCCTCACGCGACCGCGTCATTCATCTTTTTACCCACTCAATGCGATCGTATCACTCACGCGATCGCGTCAACTTCGATAACCCCCCCCAGTCACGCGAACCCTACCCATTCGCGCCCCCCAACCCCTTCTCCTTCCTCTCTTCTCTGCAAACCAGCCACCACCACCCACTTCCAGCCACCACCACCAACTTCCAGCCACCACCGTCGACTACCCAGACACCGCCGCCGCGCCACCCCCTTCTCCCTTCCCTCTCTTTCTTCTCTTCTTCTTCCCTCTTCCTCCCTCCACCACTACTGCCCACCGCCGCGACCACCACCCCACCACGCCGCAATCACCGCCGCACCTCCACCCACCACCCACACCACTTTCCCTTCCTTCCTCCTTAACCCCTACCCCCATTAACCTACCCGAAACCCCCTGCCTCCGAACAACCACTGCCGCGCCAACCACCCTCTACAACCACGTCAGCCGCCGCCACCACCATCCCCCAGCCATCTCTCCGCCCTACTTTCATTCATACGCTTACCAGGTTCCGCCGAACGCCACCCTTCTTTCAATTCTCCGTTAATTACATATTTTTCTGTTTATGTTCATAATTAGGCTAGTTAGATATGCATGTTGTAGTGGATTCTAGGTGGTTAGATATCCTAGGATGTGGTTAGTAAATTTAGGCCTGATTAATTGCGCTGTTCGTGCTTATTATTTTATAATTTTTGCAATTCTGCTGTTACTGTGATGTTAGTATTGTTCTTATGTTGTTCTTATTGTTCTTGCTGCTATTGCAAATGTTCTTTCTTCTTCATACCTAATTGCAGTTTGTTTTATTTTACATGAACTATTCTGTTGCTGTTCATTTTCCGGGAACATCTAATTTTAGCCGGAATACTACCCAATTTTCTGTAAACTGTTTTGTTTCCATTCATGTCTTGGTTTTGGCACTTTGAACTCTGCTTTACTCAGCTTTTACCAAACCAATTCATGAGTACCATGGCAGGCTTTCTTATTCTTTTTGATTTCCTGGTTCATAATCTGCATTTTTTATGTTTAGCTTCCAATTTTTGATTCATCATCAACCTGATTCCCTTGTTTGGATATGAGTTAACTGTACCTTCTAATTGAGAATGCTTGTTACTTAGAAAATGTTCATCATGCCACTTACTCTAACCCACTTTTTACTAATTCACTAATTTTAACTTCCTAAACTCTTTTTTCATTCCTAACCTACCTAACCTTTCAACACATCTCTTTTGGTTTTTCACTATTCTCTTTAACCTTCTAACCAAGGGCATGATGATAATTTTTCTTAATTAACATGATTTCTAATACATTTTGGATTGTTAATTTTTTCTTCTCGGACTTTTAACTCCTATTTAATCCTTAATTCACATTTACCTAACTCATTTTCATTACTTCACTGCTCCTTTGCCACTATATACTTATTTTGTGATTTGCATACTTGTTTTTCCTGTTTTTATTATATCCTGGTTTTCTATTTTTCAGGATGTCTGACACCCAAACAAAAGGAAAGGGAAAGGCAACAACTAGCAAACGGAAAAGAGGAGAATCCTCCATGTCCATCCTGGACATCATGCATGATGACTCCTGGCGGGAGAAACACTTTACCCCACAGGAGAAGGCTGACCAGCTACTCCCTGCTACTGATCCCATTAAGTTTGCAAACTATTACTGTGAGCTGAAGTATCCGGTGTTTGCAACCTCCAGGAACCTGTACCTGGAGAGGACTCTGAAGATCCCAGAAGAACTCCAGCAATACACCTCTGATCAGATCAAACAAAGAGGCTGGTTCTTCTTGGAGAGAAACCTGACTGAGGTCAATGCATCTTGGGTAAGGGAATTTTACTGCAATTACTTCAAAAGTTCCCTAAGAGGGAAGCAGATACTGGTCACTGAAGAGGCCATAGAGTATGTTCTGAAGCTCCTGCCTAAACCTGATCAGCCAGATGGTTATCAACAAGCTGAGGAGGACATGCGCTTCATGAAGTTTGACTGGGATGCCGTCAAGGCAAGGATCACCCTTGACCCGACTGTTCCATGGGTCATGGGTCAGAACACCACCATGCCTAAGGGAATCAAGTGGATTTACTTAAATGATGAGGCTCGGCTATGGCATCAGATCCTAAGCAACTTTATTATGCTGAGTACTCATGAGACGGAGCTACCTGCCGCTATGATCACCCTCCTATGGTGTGTAATGGAGGGTAAGGACCTGTACCTGCCACGCTTTATTTACTACATGGCCAGGGTCCACGTCCGAGGCACTCTCCCCTTTCCATATCCGATTACACAGCTTGGCCGTTGAGCTGACGTGCCTTGGGAGGATGCTGATGAGAAGCCACCTGCTGCAGAATGCAAGAAAATTATCCCTCACAGCAGGAACTTTCTTGCTTTGGGCTACAGACCTCCATTCCTCACTCCTACTGATGAGACAGCCACACCATCTGCTGGCCCCTCTTCCTCCACAGCTACCCCTGCTACCACCACTGCACCTCCACCTGCCTCAGAGCCAGTTTATCACTTAGTGCACCGCCTATTTTGGCAGCTAGACCAGATGGAGCACCGCAACCGGCGGCGATACGAGAGATCTGAGCGTCGTAGCAAGAGACGCTATGAGCACCTGAAGCTGATGATCCGTTCTGGCAGCGACATCCCCTCCGAGCCTGACACCCCATCAGAGCCATCTGAGGAGGAGGCGGACGACCACGAGGCGGAGACCCATCCACAGAGAGAGGCTGCGCAGGCAGGCACAGAGCAGGCTGCATCACATTAGGAGGCCCCACATCAGATTCAGGCTGCAGACCCATAGGTTTCTATTCAGCCAGCACCTCCTTTGCAGCAGGCAGATCCTCAGATCACCACCACAGAGACTCCAGCTACCCATCCTTCCAGTGATGACACCCCTTCACACCCTACTTGAGTGAGCATCAGGGACGATGCTTCATATTAAGTGTGGGGAGGTCGCCATCTCTGGCGTATATTTTTTGGTGAACCACTACAGACTCTTTTTACTTTATTATTTTTCTCTTTATTTTTATTTTTATTTTCTTAGTACTTATACATTGCTATTTTCATGTATTTTTACTATATTTCTGCATGTTGCACTTTAGTTCATATTTTAGCCATTTAGTTTAGTTGCAATTCTAACTTATTAGTTATAGAAAATGTGGATTAATTAGTATAGTTTACCCTTTTTAGCAAAAGATAACTTAGTTTAAATTAAAAATATAAAAAGGAAGTAAACTAGAGACTTTAACAGAATAAAAACAACCCACACCTTGTATATATAGCATTACATGTTAGTTAGTTAACAACATTTCATCAAGGAGAAACACTAGAACTTTAAAAGCCACCTTAAGATTTACATTGAGAATAATGGGAACTCTTAATTTTTACTTACTTGACATATATAAATGATATATGATTTTTGAGTTAGAGAACACACAGCCTGTGAGTTTTGAGCTTAATTGCATGGTTACATTCAAACCATAATTTTTATTCCTGTGTGTTCCGCCCTTCTTATTTATTCTGATGTTCTTTACTTTGTTTTAATCTATATGTCCGATTATAGAATATAGATACATACCAAGAAAGTGATTGAGGCCATTGTTTGATTCTAGCTCACTATTCCCAAATTAGCCTACCTTTTACATCACCCTTGTTAGCCCCCTTGAGCCTTTAAATCCCCTCTTGTTTTATAACCACATTACTAGCCTTAAGCAGAAAAACATAATAAAAATCCCAAGTTGAATCCTTGGTTAGCTTAAGATAGAAAGTGTGTATTGTTTAAGTGTGGAAAACCTATTGGGAACATGGATGATAAAAACAAAGGGTAGAAAGTTAAAAAGAATAAAATAATTCAAAATAAAATTTTAGGAAGCATGCTCATGTGAAATCAAAATAATTGAATTACCATGTGCATTAAAATATATATATATATATATATATATATATATATATATATATATATATATATATATATATATATATAAATTGAATTATGAGCATGTAACATAAAAAGTGGGAAAAATATGGGAAAATAGGTGAAGAAATTCTTGCTTTACAAAGTATGTATGTTAGGTAAGATCTTAGACTAATCAAGGATTCACTTATTAGCTCACTTAGCCTTATACATATACCCTCACCTTTACCTTGGCCCGTTACAACCTTAATTAAAGACCTCATGATTTTTGTATGCCTTTATTCTATAATTGTTGATTGGTTAGATGAAGAACAAAGTTATAGAAAGTAAGGATAAAAAGAAGAATAGAGTGATTAACCAAATAAACACTGAGTGACTAGAGAGTAAACACAAAATCCAATGAGTGTTCAATAGCTCATCAACATATATATCTGCTTAAATTATTAATTGTCTTGCAAAATTGTAAAATATTTTTTCCCATCTCAATTGTAAAAGTGCTCTATCATTATCTAAGGTTTGGCTATGCATATATGATTCCTTGAGAATGTGAATTAATTTAACTACATGTAAGTTTTATATACAAGTGAATAAAAATGAGTATTGCATGATTCATTTAGGTAGTTTCATTTAGAATAGATTGCATTGCATGAGATTCCACCACTTCAACCTTGCCTTACTCTTTATCTTGGATTTAGCATGAGGACATGCTATTGTTTAAGTGTGGGGAGGTTAATAAACCCATATTTTATGATATATTTTGTGCCTAATTTAAGTGATTTATTCAATCATTCACTCACTTATTCATATAAATTACAGGGTTTTACTTTCCCTTCCTTATTATGTGATGTATGTGAAAAACATGTTTCCTATGCTTTAAAAGTAATTATTTTGATTACCCTTTATTTCCATTCGATGCCGTGATTCGTGTGTTGAGTAGTTTCAGATCTTCTAAGGCAGGAATGACTTAAAGGATGGAAAGGAAACATGCAAAATTGGAAGGAAAGCATAAAACGGAGTTTTTGAAGAAACTGGCAGTGACGTGATCGCATGGACGACGCGGCCGCATGCCAGCGTGAAATGGTAGTGACGCGACCGCGTCATTTACGCGATCGTGCGCTATAAGTGAAACGCATATGACGTGGACGCATGACTGAAGCGACTTCGTGGCAAGGAAAACTCCAATTGACGCGACCGCGTGACCCACGCGGAGGCGTGACAGAGGCCACGCACCAAAAAATATAGAAAATGATCCCAGCGATTTCTGAATCCCTTTTTGGCCCAAATCCAAGTCTAGAAGGCACAGATCAGAGGTTATGAAGTGGGGGAATGCATCCATTGAGAAGGAAGTCTCCAATTAGTTACTTTTCAGGAATTAGATGTAGTTTTGAGGGAGAGGTTCTCTCCTCTCTCTTTTAGGATTTAGAATTAGGATTTCTTTTGCTTTCAGGATTATCTTTTTTTATCAGGTTCAACATTCCTTTTTATTTATCTTCTCAATTTAGTTTATGAATTCTTCCATGTTACAGATTACTCTATGAATTAATGTTATTTGAGGTATTTCAGTTTATTATTGCTTTCTTTTATTTATGTTACTGTTGCTTCCAATCTGAAGTCATTTTTATTCCAGTATTACTTTTTTTTTTCCTTTTGGTCCTGGTTAAGAAATCAGTAACTCAGGAGTTATCAAACTCAACATGATTGATAATTGTTATCTTTGCTAATTGAATTGAACTTCGATAATCCCAATCTTTCCTTAGGGATTAACTAGGATTTGAAGATCAAACTAATTAGTCACTTGAACTTTCTTTGCTTTAAGTAGAGGCTAACTAAGTGGAATTAAGATTTAATCATCATCATCATTGATAAGGATAACTAGGATAGGACTTCTAATTTCTCATCCCTTGCCAAAAGTCTATTTTACAGTCATTTATTTATTTTACTGACTTTTACTTATTTTAATTGCAATTTAAATTACTTGTTCCTCATCTTCAAAACCCCAATTTATAATCTCTATAACCAATAATAAGAACATACTTCCCTGCAGTTCCTTGAGAAGACGAGCCGAGGTTAAATACTTCGGTTATCAATTTTTAAGGGGTTTGTTACTTGTGACAACCAAAACGTTTGTAAGAAAGGTTGATTGCTTGGTTTATTAACTATACTTGCAACGAGAGTTTACTATAACCTCTAAACCATCAATCTTCCGTCTCTTTCATTGGGCATCAAATTGAGCAGTGCGGTCTTTATTTCAAAGTCTGTAGCCACTGCTAGGTGATGCGCTTGAAACGGTTGCATTGTAAAATCAGGGGCTCCAGCCTCCTGGATAGTAACTCTCCTAGGTTCTGCCATGTTACCTACACGTAAATCAACCAAATAAGTAGAATGGGGGCTGGTTTCTTCCTCAAATGACGTTTCAGATCCGCCCTTAGAGAGGACTAGCCGACGCCGAGCTTGCCTTATTCGTGAAATAGTTCTTTCAATCTCAGGATCGAATACTGGCAAGCTTGGATCAGGAAGTGAACGCGTCATCTAGCGAAAGAAACAAGCAGCTCATTGTAGCAAGATAAAATAAAATGCAAATAAATAAATTCCAATTAATAACTTTAGCACTCTATTGCAACTCCCCGGCAACGGCGCCAAAAATTGACGTGGCCGAAATTGGCGAATCAAGAATTGTTATAAGATATGCGTTGCAAGTATAGTTCTTAACCAACCAGAATTCCGCTTATCAATTTAGAAGGTTGTCACAAGAATTAAAATTAAAATACTGGGAGTATGAATCCCAGGTCGTCTCCCAACGAGTTGCAGAAATGTGTGCTATTTTATTAATCAGATGTTTTCAAAATGGTTTGAGTTGAATAAATAGGAAATTAAATTAGAGAAATTAAATAATTTATATAAAAGCCTTGATTGGGAGTAGATTAGTTGGAAGCCCTATTCTTGTTGAAGTACTCTCAAGATTAATTGATAATTGAAGGTTGTTCTGTTTAGTTATCCCTTACTAGGTAAGGGAAAGTCAAACAAGTTGGAATGCTGTTTCTATTCACAACTTCCAATCCGCTCAATTGAAAAGGATTAGTGTCAGTGACTAGAGAGAATTCCAACAATAAATCCAATTACAATTTTTCTTTTATGCATCCCAACTCAAGGGTTCCTTTCAATCAACTCCCCATCAAGTTAGGGAACTACTCACTCATTGTGAATATAGAACTCATAACATAGGAAAGGGAATTAAAGAAAGACATGATAAATAAAACTCAAAGGAATCAATTAAAAATAAAAGTAATTCTTGTATTAATAAATTCTAAAATAATCCAATAGTAAAATTGAGTAAATTAAAGGACATGGAAGAGTAAAGCCAAGTAAAGAAAACGAACTAGAATGACGAAGTCTTGATGAGGTAATAACTCTTCTCAATATCCCAATGCAAAGAGCAATAGAAATAAAAATCCTAAGAACTATGAATGTGTAGAGAGATAACCTAGAGGAGGAGTAAAACTAGATCTAAAAACTAAAACTGTGTAGAATGAATGTTGTTATTGGTTTCTGCATGTTCTCTGGCTCTAGTCTGCTTTTTCGGGCCGAAAACTGGGTCAAAACAGGGCCCAAAATCGCCCCCAGCGAATTCTGCAGATTATGCAGGTTGCACACGTCACACGATCGCGTCATTCATGCAGACGCGTCATTCGGTGTTTTGCTTTGCCACGCGGGCGCGTCGTCCACGCCTCTGCATCACTTCTCGCTGGTCATCTCCTTAATTTCTTGTGTTCCTTCCATTTTTGCAAGCTCCCTTTCCAATCTCCAACTCATTCATGCCCTATAAAGCCTGAAACATTTAACACACAGATCACGGCATCGAATGGAATAAAGGAGAATTAAAATACATAATTAAAAGTCTCTTAGGAAGCAAGTTTTTAATCATGTAATAATTTTAGGAAGGAAATATAAATGCATGCTAATCATATGAATAAGTGGGTAAAGATCATGATAAAACCACACAATTAAACACATTATAAACCATAAAATAGTGGTTTATCAGTTTACCACATATTCATGCATTCGATTTTGAGTACAGTATATATGCATTGCTATCACAATTTTCTTTGGGGCATTTTGTCCCCTTTTATTATTTGCTCTTTTTCTTTTCTTTTTTTTCTTTTTTTCTTTTTAATTTTATTTTTATTTTCTTATTTTTTTATTTTTTTCTTATGTTTTTCTCAATGCATATGATTAAATTATTGAATGCATGAACATGTTCTAAACATTTCTTTCACATTTTCATAAAGATATACAACACCCAATTCTTAAAACCAAATGTTTCCAAACCCAACTTCCCCACACTTAAATCATGAACACTCTCACTAGTCTAAGCTAACCAAGGATTCAAATTAAGGACATTATTATTTTCCGATTAGAGTTAGTGATGAGCTAGAGTAAAGAATAAATCGGATAAGTAGGATCAACATTGGTTTACAAAGGATAGTGAAAGGGTAAGGCCATATGGGTATGTAAGCTCAGTGAAACAAAGGCCTCAATCATATAAGTGCATGCATACATCAAATAATGGAAATATAGAATTAATCAAGACAAAGATCATAATTTTAGAGAGAAAAACACACACCAAAAATAAAATATTGGTTGATAAAATGCAACCAATCAAATAGGCTCAAGATCTCACTGGTTTTATGTGTTCGAGCTCTAAACCATGTTCCAATATAATATTTCTTCAAACAAGTTAAATAAAAATTTAATTCAAATTACTGAAATGCTATAAAAAGTTTCTTGAAAAAGAATTCTCCCTTCAACTAATTAATGGTAAAATATGCACAAAATCAAACAAACATGTAATCAAACATGCAAATGCAACAAGTAACGAGGAAAATATAACAATGGTGTTGAGAAGAAATTAACTAACCCACGGAAGTCGGTATCGACCTCCCCACACTTAAAGATTGTACCGTCCTCGGTGCATGCTGAGATGTGCAAGTGGAGGGGTTGCTACACCAATGCTTTCCTCCAAAGATTGTGCAGATGGACTTGTCTGTTGTCCCATTGGGAAGCTTTCCCTTTCCCTTCTTCGGTGGCCATCCTGAAAGAAAAGAAAAGGGAAGAAAAGTAACCCAGAAATAAAGATAAAAAAACAAAGAAAATATGGGTATGTTAATGCCAAATAATGAGGGCCTCAATTACATGGTAGCTACAACATGCAAGTGAGAAAACGGTAGAAGCAAATGGCATATCAATAGTACAAAAATTGCAACAATGGGGGAGAGAGTGTGGGTAGTGCAAGATTGTGTAGGTGCATAGCTGGTGCGCGGAAATCGTGATGGTTCATTCCTTGGTAATGGCGCTGAAAACTTAATACGCACGTTCATAATCTTAGTTCTTTGTCATAACTTCGCACAACTAACCAGCAAGTGCACTGGGTCATCCAAGTAATAAACCTTATGTGAGTAAGGGTCGATCCCACGGAGATTGTCGGCTTGAAGCAAACTATGGTCACCTTGTAAATCTCAGTCAGGCGGATTCAATTGATTATAGAGATTTAATAATTAAAAGATAAATAAGATATAAAATAAAGATAGTGATACTTATGTAATTCATTGGTGAGAATTTCAGATAAGCATATAGAGATGCGTTCGTTCCTCCTGAACCTCTGCTTTCCTATTGTCTTCATCCAATCATTCATACTCATTTCTATGGCAAGCTATTTGTTAGGCGTCACCGTTGTCAATGGCTACATCCTATCCTCTCAGTAAAAATGGTCCAATACGCTGTCACTACATGGCTAATCATCTGTCGGTTCTCGATCATACTGGAATAGGATCCATTGGTCCTTTTGCGTCTGTCACTACGCCCAGCACTCGCGAGTTTGAAGCTCGTCGCAGCCATCCGTTCCCAGATCCTACTCGGAATACCACAGACAAGGTTTATACTTTCCGGATCTCAAGAATGGCCGTCCATGGATTCTAACTTATACCACGAAGATTCTGATTAAGGAATCCCAGAGATACTCATTCAATCTAAGGTAGAACGGAAGTGGTTGTCAGGCATGCGTTCATAGGTTGGGAATGATGATGACTGTCACGATCATCACATTCATATTGAAGTGTGAATGAATATCTTAGAATCAGAATAAGCTTGAATTGAATAGAAAAACAATAGTACTTTGTATTAATTCATGAGGAACAGCAGAGCTCCACACCTTAATCTATGGTGTGTAGAAACTCTACCATTGAAAATACATAAGAACAAGGTCCAGGCATGGCCGAATGGCCAGCCTCCCAAGGAGGGTTCAATCATCAAAACATGATCAAAAGATGATCCGAAGATCTAAATACAATAGTAAAAAGTCCTATTTATACTAAACTAGTTACTAGAGTTTACAAAAATGAGTAAATGATGCAGAAATCCACTTCCGGGGCCCACTTGGTGTTTGCTTGGGCTGAGCATTGAGCTTTACACCTGTAGAGGCTTCTCTTGGAGTTGAACGCCAATTTGTAACCTGTTTCTGGCGTTTAACTCCACTTTGCAACCTGTTTCTGGCGTTTAACTCCAGAATGCAACATGGAACTGGCGTTGAATGCCAGTTTGCGTCGTCTAAACTCGGGCAAAGTATGGACTATTATATATTGCTGGAAAGCCCTGGATGTCTACTTTCCAACGCAATTGAGTGCAGAAAGGTCAGAATCCAACAGCATCTGCAGTCCTTATTCAACCTCTGAATCTAAATTTTGCTCAAGTCCCTCAATTACAGCCAGAAAATACCTGAAATCATAGAAAAACACACAAACTCATAGTAAAGTCCAGAAATGTGATTTTTATTTAAAAACTAATAAAAAATATACTAAAAACTAACTAAATCATACTAAAAATTATGTAAAAACAATGCCAAAAAGCGTATAAATTATCCGCTCATCACAACACCAAACTTAAATTATTGCTTGTCCCCAAGCAACTGAAAATCAAATAAGATAAAAAGAAGAGAATATACTATAGATTCCAAAATATCAATGAAACTTAGCTCCAATCAGATGAGCGAGACTTGTAGCTTTTTGCCTCTTGAATAGTTTTTGCATCTCACTTTATCCATTGAAGTTCAGAATGATTGGCATCTATAGGAACTCAGAATTCAGATAGTGTTATTGATTCTCCTAGTTCAATATGTTGATTCTTGAACACAACTACTTTATGAGTCTTGGCCGTGGCCCTAAGCACTTTTTTTTTCCAGTATACAACTGGATACATAAATACCACAGACACATAACTGGGTAAACCTTTTCAGATTGTGACTCAGCTTTGCTAAAGTCCCCAATTAGAGGTGTTCAGGGTTCTTAAGCACACTCTTTTTTTGCTTTGGACCATGACTTTAACCGCTCAGTCTCAAGTTTTCACTTGTCACCTTCACGCCACAAGCACATGGTTAGGGACAGCTTGGTTCAGCCGTTTAGGCCAGGATTTTATTCCTTTAGGCCCTCCTATCCACTGATGCTCAAAGCCTTGGATCCTTTTTATTTACCCTTGCCTTTTGGTTTTAAGGGCTATTGGCTTTTTGCTCTTGCCTTTTGGTTTAAAGAGCTTTTGGCTTTTTCTGCTTGCTTTTTCTTTTTCTTTCTTTTTTTTTTTTGCTATTTTTTTATTCTGCAAGCTTTTGTATTCACTGCTTTTTCTTGCTTCAAGAATCATTTTTATGATTTTTCAGATTATCAAATAACATGTCTCCTTTTCATCATTCTTTCAAGAGCCAACATATTTAACATTCATAAACAACAACTTCAAAAGACATATGCACTGTTCAAGCATTCATTCAGAAAACAAAAAGTATTGTAACCACATCAAAATAATTAAACTAATTTCAAGGATGAATTCGAAACCCTGTACTTCTTGTTCTTTTGTTTTTAGAACATTTCTCATTTAAGAGAGGTGATGGAGTCATAGGACATTCATAGCTTTAAGACATAGACACTTAAACACTAATGATCATATATAAAGACACAAACATAATTAAACATGAAGCATGGAAACCGAAAACAGAAAATAAATAGCCAAAGAGATTAAGGAATGAGTCCACCTTAGTGAGGGTGGCGTCTTCCTCTTCTTGAAGAACCAATGGTGCTTTTGAGCTCCTCTATGTCTCTTCCTTGTCTTTGTTGCTCCTCCCTCATAGCTCTTTGATCTTCTCTAATTTCATGGAGGATGATGGAATGCTCTTGGTGCTCCATCCTTAGTTGTCCCATGTTGGAGCTTAATTCTCCTAGGGAAGTGTTGATTTGCTCCCAATAGTTTTGTGGAGGAAAGTGCATCCCCTGAGGCATCTCAGGGATTTCATGGTGAGGAATTTCCTCATGCTCATGTTGAGGTCCATGATCTCTTATTTGCTCCATCCTTTTCTTAGTGATGGGCTTGTCCTCTTCAATGAGGATGTCTCCCTCTATGTCAATTTCAGCCGAATTGCAGAGGTGGCATATGAGGTGAGGAAAGGCTAACCTTGCCCAAGTGGAGGACTTGTCAGCCACCTTGTAAAGTTCTTGAGATATAATCTCATGAACTTCTATCTCCTCTCCAATCATGATACTATGGATCATGATGGCCTGGTCTATAGTAACTTCAGACCGGTTACTAGTAGGAATGATTGAGCGTTGAATAAACTCTAGCCATCCCCTAGCCACTGGTTTGAGGTCATGCCTTCTTAATTGAACCGGCTTGCCTCTTGAGTCAATTTTCCATTGAGCTCCTTCCTCACATATGTCTATGAGGACTTGTCCAACCTTTGATCAAAGTTGACCCTTCTTGTGTAGGGGCGTGCGTTCTCTTCCATCATTGGCAAGTTGAACGCCATCCTTACATTTTCCAGACTGAAGTCTAGGTATTTCCCCCAAACCATGGTAAGCCAATGCTTTGGATTCGGGTTCACACTTTGATCATGGTTCCTAGTGATCCATGCGTTTACATAGAACTCTTGAACCACTAGGATCCCGACTTGTTGAATGGGGTTGGTGAGAACTTCCCAACTTATTCTTCGAATCTCATGTCGGATCTCCGGATACTCATTTTTTTGAGCTTGAAAGGAACCTCAGGAATCACTTTCTTCTTGGCCACAACTTCATAGAAGTTGTCTTGATGGACCTTTGAGATGAATCTCTCCATCTTTCATGACTCAGAGGTGGAAGCAATTGCCTTCCCTTTCCTCTTTCTAGAGGTTTTTCTGGCCTTAGGTGCCATATATGGTTATGGAAAAACAAAAAGCTATGCTTTTACCACACCAAACTTAAAATGTTTGCTCGTCCCCGAGCAAAAGAAGAAAGAAAGTAGTAGAAGAAGAAGAAGAATGGAGGAGATGGAGGAAGAAGAAGTATTCGGCTAAGGAGAAGAAAAGAGGGTTGTGTTGGGTGAAAATGAAGAAGGAGTGAGGGGTTTATATAGGAGTGAGGGGGGTGTAGGGTTCGGCCATTAGAGTTGGGTTTGGGAGGGTAAATAGTTTGAATTTTGAAGGTAGGTGGGGTTTATGGAGAAGAAAGGATGGAGATGAGTGGTGAAGAGGTGATGGGAAAGAGTGATTGAGGTGATTGGTGAAGGGTATTTGGGGAAGAGAGTTATGAAAAGGTGTGAAGAGGAGAGAAGAAAAAGTGGGAATCCTATGGGTCCACAGATCCTGAGGGGATTCTGTGGGGTCTACAGATCCTGAAGGGATCCTGTGGGGTCCACAGATCAAGTGGGGTCAAGGACTTAACATCCCTTCTCCAATTAGGCATGTAAAATGCCCTTGCTATGCAATCCTGGCGTTTAACGCCAGACTGCTGCCTGTTTCTGGCGTTAAACGCCCAAATGTAGCTTGTTTCTAGCGTTTAACGCCAGGCAGATGCTTGTTTCTGGTGTTAAACGCCAGCTTGGTGCCTGTTTCTGGCATTAAACGCCAGACAGATGCTTGTTTCTGGCGTTTAAACGCCAGACTGCTCTCCTCCAGGGTGTGCTATTTTCAATGCTATTTTTCATTCTGATTTTGATTTTTCAATAGTTTTTGTGACTTCACATGATCATCAACCTAATAAAATACGAAATAACAAAAAGAAAATAAAATAGATATGATTAAATAACATTGGGTTGCCTCCCAACAAGCGCTTCTTTAATGTCAAAATAGCTTTACAGTGAGCTCTCATGGAGCCTCACAGATAATCAGAGCAAGGTTGGAACCTCCGAACACCAAACTTAGAGTTTGAATGTGGGGGTTCAACACCAAACTTAGTGTTTGGTTGTGGCCTCCCAACACTAAACTTAGAGTTTGACTGTGGGGGCTTTGGTTGACTCTGCAGTGAGAGAAGCTTTTCATGCTTCCTCTCCGTGGTTACAGAAGGAGATCCTTGAGTTTTAAACACAAGGTTGTCCTCATTCAGTTGAAGGACCAACTCTCCTCTGTCCACATCAATCACAGCTCTTGCTGTGGCTAAGAAAGGTCTTCCAAGGATGATGGATTCATCCTCTTCCTTCCCAGTGTCTAGCATTATGAAATCAGCAGGGATGTAAAGGCCTTCAACCTTTACTAACACGTCCCCTACTTGTCCATAAGCCTATTTTCTTGAGTTGTCTGCCATCTCTAATGAGATTCTAGCAGCTTGTACCTCAAAGATCCCTAGTTTCTCCATTACAGAGAGTGGCATTAAGTTTATTCCTGACCCCAGGTCACACAGAGCCTTCTCAAAGGTCATGGTGCCTATGGTACAGGGTATTAAGAATTTGCCTGGATCTTGTTTCTTTTAAGGTAATTTCTGCCTATTCAATGCATTTAGTTCATTGGTGAGCAAAGGAGGTTCATCTTTCCAAGTCTCATTACCAAATAATTTGGCATTCAGCTTCATGATTGCACCAAGGTATTTAGCAACTTGCTCTTCAGTAATGTCTTCATCCTCTGCAGAGGAAGAATACTCATCAGAGCTTATGAAGGGCAGAAGGAGGTTCAATGGAATCTCTATGGTCTCTAGATGAGCCTCAGATTCCTTTGGTTCCTCACAGGGATACTCCTTATTGGTCACTGGACGTCCCAGGAGGTCTTCCTCACTAGGATTCACATCCTTCTCCTCCTCTTTGGGTTCGGCCACACCAAGTAAGGTTATGGCCTTGCACTCTCTTTTTGGATTCTCTTCTGTATTGCTTGGGAGAGTACTAGGAGGAGTTTCAGTGACTCTTTTACTCAGCTGGCCCACTTGTGCCTCCAAATTTCTAATGGAGGACCTTGTTTCATTCATGAAACTTACAGTGGCCTTAGATAGATCAGAGACTATATTTGCTAAGCTAGATGGATTTTGCTCAGAATTCTCTGTCTGTTGCTGAGTAGATGATGGAAAAGGCTTGCTATTGCTAAACCTGATTCTTCCACCATTATTAAAGCCTTGTTGAGGCTTTTGTTGATCCTTCCATGAGAAATTTGGATGATTTCTCCATGAGGGATTATAGGTGTTTCCATAGGGTTTACCCATGTAATTCACCTCTGCTATTGCAGGGTTCTCAGGATCATAAGCTTCTTCTTCAGAAGACGCCTCTTAGTACTATTGGATGATTCCTTCAATCCATTCAGACTCTGAGAGATCATATTGACTTGCTGAGTCAATATTTTATTCTGAGCCAATATGACATTCAGAGTATCAATTTCAAGGACTTCCTTCCTCTGAGGCGTCCCATTACTCACAGGATTCCTTTCAGAAGTGTACATGAACTGGTTATTTGCAACCATGTCAATGAGTTCTTGAGCTTCTGCAGGCATTTTCTTTAGTTGAATAGATCCACCTGCAGAATGGTCCAATGACATCTTTGATAGTTTAGATAGACCATCATAGAATATATCCAGGATGGTCCATTCTGAAAGCATGTCAGAAGGACACTTTTTGGTCAGTTCCTTGTATCTCTCCCAAGCTTTATAGAGGGATTCACCTTCTTTTTGTCTGAAGGTTTGAACATCCACTCTAAGCTTGCTAAGCTTTTGAGGAGGAAAGAACTTGGCTAAGAAAGCTGTGACCAGCTTATCCCAAGAGTTCAGGCTGTCTTTAGGTTGAAAGTCTAACCATATTCTAGCTCTGTCTCTTACAGCGAATGGGAAAAGCATAAGCCTGTAGACCTCGGGATCAACCCCATTGGTCTTAACAGTATCATAGATCTGCAAGAATTCAGTTAAGAACTGAAAAGGATCTTCTGATGGAAGTCCACAAAACTTGCAGTTCTGTTGCATCAGAGAAACTAATTGAGGTTTCAGCTCAAAATTATTTGCTCCAATGGCAGGGATTGAGATGCTTCTTCCATGTAAATTGGAATTTGGTGCAGTAAAGTCACCAAGCATCTTCCTTGCATTGTTATTATTTTCGGCCATGTCTCCTTCTTTTTCGAAATTTTTAGTCAGATTTTCTCCAGAGAGTTGTGCTTTAGCTTCCCTTAGCTTCCTCTTCAGAGTCCTTTCAGGTTCAGGATCAGCCTCAACAAGAATGTTCTTATCCTTGTTCCTGCTCATATGAAAAAGAAGAGAACAAAAAAGAAGAGGAATCCTCTATGTCAAAGTATAGAGATTCCTTTATGTGAGTAGAAGAAGAAAAGAATAGAAGAAGAGAAATTCGAAAGAGAGGGTTCGAATTTTTAGATGAAGAGAAGTGTTAGTAAATAAATAAAATAATTAGAAGGAGATGAAAGAGAGGAATTTTCGAAAATAATTGAAAAGAAAAGAAAAATATTTTTATTTTTAATTTAAAAATTAAAGTTAAAATTCGAAAATTAAGAAAGGAAAATAAAATTGAATCAAATTAAATTAAATTTAAAACAATTAGTTAATTTAAAAAGGAATTTTGAAAAAGAGGGGGTGATTTTCGAAAATTAGAGAGAGAGAATTAGTTAGGTAGTTTTGAAAAAGATAAGAATCAAACAAAAAGATAAGATTGATTGAAAAAGATTTGAAACTTAATTTTTGAAAAGATAAGAAGTTAGAAAAGAAGTTAGAAAAGATTTTGAAATTGATTTTGAAAAAGATGTGATTGAAACTTATTTTGAGAAAGATTTGAAAAAGAAATTTTAAAAAAAAATTTAATTTTGAAAATTAAAGTTGATTACTTGACTAACAAGAAACAAAAAGATATGATTTTAAAATTTAAAGATTGGACCTTTCTTAATAGGCAAGTAACAAACTTAAAAATTTTTGAATCAATCACATTAATTGTTAGTATTAATTTTGAAAATATGAAATAAAAATAAGAAAAAGATTTTGAAAATAATTTTGAAAGTTTCGAAATTCATAAAAGAAAAATGAAAAAGATTTGATTTTTGAAAAAGATTTGAAAAAGATAGAATTTTTAAATTGAAAATTTGATTTGACTCATAAGAAACAACTAAATTTTAAAAATTTTTGAAAAAGTCAACTCAAATTTTCAAAATTTATGAGTGAAAAAGGGAAAGATATTTTTTTTATTTTTGAATTTTTAATGATGAGAGAGAAAAACAATAAAAAGACTCAATGCATGAAAGTTTTGGATCAAAACAAATGATGCATGCAAGAACACTATGAATGTCAAGATGAACACCAAAAACACTTTGAAGATCAAGATGAACATCAAGACTTATTTTTGAAAATTTTTCAAGAAAAGAAAACATGCAAGACACCAAACTTAGAAATTTTTAATTTTTTAGACACTATGAATTCAAAAATGCATATGAAAAACAACAAAAGACACAAAACAAGAAAATATGAATATCAAACAAGAAGACTTACCAAGAACAACTTGAAGATTATGAAGAACAAGAAAGAAACTCAATGCATGTGTTCTTCGAAAATTTAAGAAAAGTTAAAAGCATGAAATTGACACCAAACTTACAATTAGACACTAGACTCAAACAAGAAACATCAAATTATTTTTGATTTTATGATTTTGTTAATTTTTTTGGTTTTTTTTTTTTTCGAAAATTATTTTGGGAAAAACGAAAAAGAAGAAAAAAAAATTTTTTCGAAAATAAGAAATAAAAAGCTTAAAATTAAAATAAAATTACCTAATCTGAGCAACAAGATGAACTGTCAGTTGTCCAAACTTGAACAATCCCCGGCAACAGCGCCAAAAACTTGGTGTGCGGAAATCGTGACGGTTCATTCCTTGGTAACGGCGCTAAAAACTTAATACGCACGTTCATAATCTTAGTTCTTTGTCACAACTTCGCACAACTAACCAGCAAGTGCACTGGGTCGTCCAAGTAATAAACCTTACGTGAGTAAGGGTCGATCCCACGGAGATTGTCGGCTTGAAGCAAACTATGGTCACCTTGTAAATCTCAGTCAGGCGGATTCAATTGATTATAGAGATTTAATAATTAAAAGATAAATAAGATATAAAATAAAGATAGTGATACTTATGTAATTCATTGGTGAGAATTTCAGATAAGCATATAGAGATGCGTTCGTTCCTCCTGAACCTCTGCTTTCCTATTGTCTTCATCCAATCATTCATACTCCTTTCTATGGCAAGCTGTTTGTTAGGCGTCACTGTTGTCAATGGCTACATCCTGTCCTCTCAGTGAAAATGGTCCAATGCGCTGTCACTGCATCGCTAATCATCTGTCGGTTCTCGATCATACTGGAATAGGATCCATTGGTCCTTTTGCGTCTGTCACTACGCCCAGCACTCGCGAGTTTGAAGCTCGTCGTAGCCATCCCTTCCCAGATCCTACTCGGAATACCACAGACAAGGTTTAGACTTTCCGAATCTCAAGAATGGCCGTCCAGACATGGCCGAATGGCCAGCCTCCCAAGGAGGGTTCAATCATCAAAACATGATCAAAAGATGATCCGAAGATCTAAATACAATAGTAAAAAGTCCTATTTATACTAAACTAGTTACTAGGGTTTACAGAAATGAGTAAATGATGCAGAAATCCACTTCCGGGGCCTACTTGGTGTGTGCTTGGGCTGAGTGTAACAACCCTAGTTTTTGAAAATCAAATGATTAGTTATTTGTAATTTATTATATTTGTTGACAATTATGTTTTAAGAAAATTATTTAGCTAGAGGTAATTAAATAGAGTTTTATGATAATTGGAGTTTAAACTAATTAGAATTTTTATATAATCTTTATTGGATCTTTGGTATAATTGAAATTATAATTTTGGTAATTGGAAAATAAGAAAGAATTATATAATTTAATTTAAATAAATTCTATTATGAATGAATTATGTTCTATTTTATTAATTTGTACTCTTGGAGATTAATTTATTAGAAATGATTAGTTTGATTTTCATAAATGCTTTATGTTTAAGTCAGTCAATATTTATGCACAATTCTTATTATAATTAGTTATTTTATAAATTGAAAATAAAGTTTGGTAATAGAAAAATAATGAAAAGTGATATCATTTAATTTGAATAATTAATATTTTGAGTTTAAACTATACTTTATGAAAATGTGATTAATATGCTTATTTTATAATTTATATTAGAAATAATTAATTCAACTTAGCAATATGTTGATAAATAATGTTTCTAAATATTTTTAATAAAGTATATTTGATTTTAAAATTACTCTACCCTTCAATTTTATCAAAATATCTATTCATATCTATCCATATTCTTTTATAAAATCCCTAATTTCTAACCCTAATTCCCAAATTGGAAATCAGAAACCCTAATTCCCAAATTCACAAAAAACCCTAACCCTTAGCACCCTTCACCATAGCCGCACTCCACCCCCTTTCACCCCTTCAGTGCAATAATTTCAAAAACGAGAAATTAGAGAGAGAGAGAGATGCACGAAGAAGAGAAGCCCGCGAGCTGCCACTGTGTCGCCATTACTGAGCTGCAGCGCTGCCGTCCAGCCTCATCCCGCCGTGTTACCATGGTCACCGTTGCTGTTGCAAGGAAAAGGGAGAGGGCCGAAGCTGCACGTCTGACGGAGAAGGGTGGATGCTGTTCGCCGTGCCGCCTCCCTGGAGCTCGCCGTCGAGCTGCTTCGCAGCGCTGTCCCGTCCATAGAGCCCAAGCCTGCGTCGCCGTCGTTCATTCGCGTTCTGCCGCCGCCGCTTCAAGGGTCTGTCATCGCTACTGACGTCGCCGAAAGGAGGAGAGCGACCACCACGAGGAGCCACCGCCGTCCTTTCTCGTCGTCCTCCTTGGAGCCGTCACCGTCGAGGGGCCAGCAGAGAGAGAGAACGAATGCGAGAGTCAGAGTCACCACTGAGGAGAGGAGCTGTGTTCCACTCCGCTGTCGCCATCAATCCACGGCCACCACCGCGAGGGTTCCGCCGCCGCCACTTTTGCCACTACCGACGAGCACGAAGAGAGGGAGACATAGGAGTTCGCAGAGCAAAGAGAACGCAGCAGAGGAACTCTGTTGAAGTTGGTCATTGTCGCTGAAGCCTCCCTTGTCGCCGCTGCCGTTCGAGCCGCCGCCAGTGGAAGTCGCTGCCGCCACTGTTGTGTCTGCCGTGGGGAGAAACACGATGGTGGGGAAAGAACCTGTAACTGTCACTGAGCTCTGCCCCTATTTTTGGAATCTGAGAAGAGCACCACTGTCGCTGCTAGAGTTGATGTTGCTATAGCTTTACTCTGAATTGTTACTGCTGCTGCTTGGCTGAAGCTGAGACCTTTCACCATCACTGGAGCTGCCCAGAATCATCATGGTAGCTGCTAAGAGAGTAGAACGGATGTTAGAACTGCCAATGGAGCTGCTGGGTTTAGTGATTTCCGCGAGTTTTGACTTTGAGGTAGGGGATTAAACGTTTTTAATTTAGAATGCCCACCAAGTTATTTGAATAAGTGCAAATGGTTAACAATGGTTAAGAATTTTTTAATTGACATGAATGACCTAAAATGCATTTGAAATTTGTTAGTTGTTGTGAATATTTTGAGCTGTGACTGGAATTAAATGTGGTTGTGAATAATGATTAGTTTAGTGTAATTTATTAAATTGATATATGCTGGGTTAATTATTGAAAAGCTGTCGTATGGATAATTGATGAATTGAGTGTGGACTGTTGCTGTGAATGTTACTGGGTTTTGTTGTTGTAAGTGATTAATTGATAAGATTAATTTTGGTTGCTGTTGTGATTGATATTGGTTTTTTGATTTTGATGTAACTATGCTAAATTGGTTGAGTTGTGGTTATATTCTAATTTTTGAAAACAAGTGCTTGCTGTTGATTTTAGTTATCCGATGTACCGGAATGGCTGTGAAATTGACTTGTGACTGGCCGAAATTTGATCTGGTGGTTATTGAAGGATTAGAACTTAAAGGATTAAACTGTCTTGAGAACCTGATTTTCTAAAATAATATAGTAACTTTAAGAGTATATAAATAATTCTGTGATGGCTGGACTAATTTTCTATGTCATGATTTATTGATCCTGGCTATGGCTGTGAATTGTGACTGCTTTTGAGGTTGTTATGACAATGATCAGTGGTTTGATTACTTTACTTAATTTTGATTAGTTGGGCTAGCTGGGCTAGCTATGAGTATGTTATGTTTGTGCTTTGATTATAATAATATGTGAATTGAGGATTGCTTGGTGAATGTTTGCTGGAGATTCTGATTTTGCTTGTAAGCAATACATTGGGTGTTGAATTAATTTTTGATAAGCTAGGTTTGAAGTTGTGATTTGTAAAGAGATTGTAAATCGATTGTTAAATTAATTCCTTAAAATCTAAATTATAAACTGATGCAGTTATTATTAAAAGTATAAAGATAATTTGTAATAATTGGAAACTATATGAAGTTTGACTTTTGGGTGAACATAATAGTTGATTATAGGAGAACCAAGATTTTGTGAACAATACATATTTTTGTGTTTTGGTGTCAATGTTACTAAAATTCTGGTTAAGTGGGGCGATAATGTGTTTGAATATTTGGGAATGAGAAACTATTAATCTTTTAGTTAACTTAATTTATGAATTGATGAGTTTGAAGTTGGATTGATAGATTATGTGAGAATAGCGAATTGTGGATTTTCTGATTGATTGAGAACCTTTATTTGATACCTGTTGAGAAAGGTTGATGAGATGTTGAGAAAGAAGGAACCCGTAAGGGTGGCTAAGTCCGAGTTTTAGGGGAGGGGCTACTGAAATTTTATAAAATCTGAGGTTTTATTTGAGAAGTTATTTTAGAAGACTTGGACTTGGAAAATGATTATTTAAGTTTTATTTAGTAAAGAAAAGAATTATTCTATTTTAAATTCGATTTACCAAAGAAAGGTTTATGTTTCAAAATTAAATTATTTAAGAAAGAAACTATGTTTTGAGATTGATTCAATATGAAAAGAATTATGTTTTAAGCTTGAAGCAAATGGTTATTTTTTAGAAATTTGGTGAAATAATAATATTTGAATTTGAATAGTAAGAGAGATGATTTTTGAATCTTTGTGAAGTTAGTAAACTTGAGAAAGAGTTTTATTTAATTACTTCTAATGAAAGGTTATGTTTTGAAAAGTGCTTAATGAATTTAAAAATAAATGATTTTCTTGAGTCTTTGATAGAGAACTAAAATGAAAGATAGTTTTAAAGTTGGCTTGACTCAAGATTGCCATAGCAGAGATTATGAACTGAATTGATGATTGAGATTTTTATGAACGAATGGTAAAGAGAAATGGCTTGAGCCAAGATATTACAAAAGTGAAATATGTAACCTTTGTATCGTATGATTGAACAGAAAAAGAAAAAGATATTGCATAAGAATGTGAATGTGATGATGAATAATGAGAATGATAATGAATGATGATCATGAGAATGATTATGTAATGATCTGCTGCGGGAAGGCAGCCAGATAGATGGTGGTACGACCACTAAGAGCACTTCCCTGGGATACTTAGCTATAATGCTATTCTGTAAGTCAGAGGACTCTTACAGAGGTATCGAGAAAATACATGACTATCATATGCTCCTGTAAGTCAAAGGACTCTTACAGTGAGTGTATTGGGCAGACTAGCTCCGCCCTGCAAGTCAAAGGACTCTTGCAGTGGGTTGTTAGTGCCGCCATGCAAGTCAAAGGACTCTTGCAGTGGTTTGCTCCGCAAGTCAAAGGACTCTTGCGATGGGTATTGCCAGCAGGGAAGCCTTACCTGGTCAAAGGACTCTGGTAACGTCGGGAGCGGGTATGTAACCGACAAATGAGCTCATTACCTGCACTAGGGCTAGACATGCATCATCCTTGTTTGCGTATTTGCATTTGATTGGGTTTGCTCATTGTACTTTCCTGTGATTGTGCTGTTCGCCTTGCTGTGACTTGTTTGTGTGCTGAATTGAATCTCTTGTTAGTGCTATTAGTTCGTGAATGTATGATGATGATTAAGAATTGACGTTGTGATTGAAAATTAACTATGTGATTGAGAAATGCTTAATGTGACCAATTTTATATTTTGGAATTTGTTTTGAGCTTAGATTTTTGGAAAGAGGTAAATAATTAGTTAAAGTAAAACCAAGAATAGTATTTTCAAAAAGGCTTGATAAAAATATAGTTTCCTTGAGTATGTTAATTTTTTGCATGTTAATCATTACTTTTACGGCATTCCCATTCCCTACTGAGAACGTGTGGTTTGTTCTCACCCCAAAATCTTTCACCCTTTCAGTGACACAGGTTCGAAGACTCCGTTTAAAGCTGCAAGCGATTATGGAACTTATTTATGAGTTAAGTTTATACCTTGAGTTTCTTTCATAGAATTCTGTCGCCTTTGTTGCTTTAGTTTTTATTTTATGCAGAGGGATATGAGTTGTATCTAAGTTACACTTGAATTTGTTTGTATAATATTTACTAATAATTATATGATTATTATTATTTGGTGATGCTTGATATATGATTTGATAAACAAAAACAAAATTTTCTGGTATTTTTACTAAAACTAGATCGCGATATCGAACTAGAGGCTCAATAGTAAATAGTTAATAAAGGAAAGTAGGTTGGTAACGCCTTACTTTCGGTATGATCATGACGTTCTGAAAGTTGGGTCGTTACACTGAGCATTGAGCTTTACATGTGTAGAGGCTTCTCTTGGAGTTGAACGCCAGTTTGTAACCTGTTTCTGGCGTTTAACTCCACTTTGCAACCTGTTTCTGGCGTTTAACTCCAGAATGCAGCATGGAACTGGTGTTGAACACCAGCTTGTGTCGTCTAAACTCGGGCAAAGTATGGACTATTATATATTGCTGGAAAGCCCTGGATGTCTACTTTCCAACGCAATTGAGAGCGCGCCATTTGGAATTCTGTTGCTCCAGAAAATCCACTTTGAGTGCAGGGAGGTTAGAATCCAACAGCATCTGCAGTCCTTCTTCAACCTCTGAATCTGATTTTTGCTCAAGTCCCTCAATTTCATCTAGAAAATACCTAAAATCACAGAAAAACACACAAACTCATAGTAAAGTCTAGAAATGTGATTTTTATTTAAAAACTAATAAAAATATACTAAAAACTAACTAAATCATACTAAAATTATCCGCTCATCAATAGCAATGTGAATGGAGTACAAGTATCATAAAATATTAGCCTTGACTTATGAATAATACTACCCAGTAATATAAAACAAGTCATGAAGCACCAAAATAATGCAAGGAAAGATGCAACGGCTGAATAGAAACTTTTAACACCAAGGGAAAAATAATAAACCTTAGAAAAGAAAATAAAAACATAAATAAAATTAAAATGCATTGAAGAAAAATATGCAATTGTAGTAAGTAAAAGAAATGCAAAGAGAATATCGATGAGAATGTAAAGGATTGAAGAAGAAGAAAGTAAGAAAGGAGAGGAGAAAGAAGGGGAAAAGATGGAAGAAAAGGGAAGGAAATTAAAAACGGGACGCGACGCGCGCGCAGGGCACGCGTGCGCGTGAAAACTGCATTAGCCATGTGATGCGTACGTGTCGCCCACGCGTACGCGTGGGTGATGTTGTGCCTCTAGCACAATGCCGGCCCCAGACCATCACAACTCTCTGTTCAGCACGCTTTTACGCCAATTTTCATGCCCACGCGTACGCGTCGCTGATGCTTACGCGTGGTTAAACTTTCTACAGGGGACGCGTACACATGCGGTGCGCGTACGCGTGGGGTGGCTTGTGCAACACGCACCCCTCCCGCGTGTCTCTCGCGTAATGACGAACGGGTTTTCTACTAGTAAAGAATTTAACAAATAATATCTCGTTGAAAGTATATTTTCTAAACCAACAGAGAATCCTTTCCTACAAAAGTTTGGTTGTCACGACTAACAGACCCCTAATAAAATTGATAACCAAAGTATTTAAACCTCGGGTTGTCTCTTAAGAAATTGCAGGGAGGTGTATTTATTATTGGTTATGGAAGAGTATCTTTTTGGGGTTTTTGAATAATGAACAGGAAAAGTAAATTGCAAGAATTAAAATAATAACTAATAAAGATCTTAGCAAGATATGAAAACTGGAAATCCCATCCTAGTTATCCTTATCAATTGTGATGAAGATTGTTTATTGCTCCCACTTAGTTAACCTTTACTAAATAAAGGAAAGTCAAGTGGACTAATCAATTTGATTCCTCAAGTCCTAGTCAACCAGCAAATTCCAATTATCAACCAGCAAATTCCAATTATCAATCACCAAAGGAGTTTGATAACTCAAGTGTCACCAATTAATCAATTCAAGCTAGAACGTAAAAAGCTAAATACAAATCATAAATCTGAAATACCTCAATTTGTATTAAATAAGAAAATCAAATCTTAACATTGGAAGGTTCATAAACCAAATTGGGAAAATAAGTAATTAACAAGAGAAATAGATGAATCAAAGTAATAGAATAAATAAAAGTAGAAGAGAAATAAATTAAAGGAACATTGAACCTGAAATGTAGAAGAAATCCTAAATCCTAAAACCTAAGAGAGAGGAGAGAGCCTCTCTCCCTAGAAAACTACATCTAAAACCTAAAATTGTGAATATGAAAGTTGTTTTTGAATGAATTGATTTATTTCCCCATTTTATAGCCTCTAATCTGTATTTTCTGGGCCGAAAATTGGGTCAAAAACAGCCCAGAAATCGCCCTCAGTGATTTCTGATACGTCCAGCACGCGGCAAAGTCATGCGTGAGCGTGGATTGGATTTTTTCCAGGTCATGCGTGCGCGTGATCCACGATGCGCGTCGCCTATCTTCGGGGCAGCTGATGCTAGGGCATTTCGGCCAGTTTCACTGACCTTTTCTTTACTGTTTTAGGGTAGTTTCATGCATTTTCTCAAAAAATAAGCAAGTTTTGGGTAGAATTTAACTTACATCTTGATTCAAGCAAACATTGTGAATTTTATATGATTTCATGAGAATTATGCATGAATTTAATGACAAATTGGATGATGCATGACTCATAACTTGGATTAGAGCTTTGATGCACTTTATTTGCTTGATTTCAGGATAAAGGAAGCAAGGAAAAGCCACGTTAGTAGCCACGTTAGTCTAACTAACGTGACCACTAACGTGGAATGGGAGCTAGCTTGCAACGTTAATGAGAAAAGTGATCGCCAATAACGTCTTCGAAGCCACCATAGCCCACGTTAATTACCACGTTAACTACATTAACGTGGTAGTTAACGCGGAGAAAAAGGAAGCTCCAAGCGTTAGTGGTAAAAGTAAGTGCCACTAACGCTCCAAAAGGGCAATTGGCCACGTTAAGAGTCACGTTAACTCAGTTAACGTGAACTCTAACGTAGAAGAGAAAGATAATGCCAACGTTAGTGACTCTCACCTTTGTCACTAACGTTTGACTAAGCCCATATTAGCTACGTTAAGAGCCACGTTAACTTAGTTAACGTGAACTCTAACGTGGATGGAGCAAGGAATCGCCAACGTTAGTGACACTCACCTTTGTCACTAACGTTGGACTAAGCCACTATGAGCCACGTTAGTTACCACATTAATTACATTAACGTGGAAGCTAACGTGGAGGAAAGAGATGATGAGCCAACGTTAGTGACACTCACCTTTGTCACTAACGTTGGAGATGGCAATCAACACCACGTTAATGGCCACGTTAATGTAATTAATGTGAGGCACTAACGTGGGAAAGGGGCGTTTTAGAGCATTAGTGAAAAAGGTAGGTGTCACTAACGCTCTCGAAGATTTGGCAAGCCTACATTAAAGGTCACGTTAACTATACTAACGTGAACTCTAACGTAGGGAGAAAGGGGTACTCTCAACATTATTGGGAAAAGTAAACCCCAGTAACGTTTGCGAAGGGCCAAGAGGCAACGTTAGTGGTCACGTTAGTGCCACTAACGTTGAAGTTAACGTGGACCATTTTGGGTTAGGAACGTTAGTGAAAAAGGTGATTGTCACTAACGTTCTCGACCCCACATTTTCACTTAACGTTAACACCACTAACGCCCTAAGCTAAAGTCCATGCCTACTGTACACTTTCTCTGCAAGTGAAGCTGAGCCCACTAAAGATGATAACTGCTTCAACTCAAGATCCAAAGGCCCATATCCAAGACTTGAAGAGCCAACTAGAAGATCAGAAGAGTAGTATAAATAGGAGTAGTTTTGAACTAGAGAGAAGCTTTTGGATTGAGAGAACTACTCTCTGTATAATTTTACTTTCTCTGCAAATTCTAGTTTTACTTTCAGAATGCATTCTCCATCTTTATTTTCCATTCCCAGAGCCATGAACAACTAAACCCCTTTCATTGGGTTAGGGAGCTCTGTTGTAATTTGATGGATCAATAATAGTTTTCATTATTCTTCTTCTTTCTTTTCTCTTGATTTTACTAGAAAGCTTTCAATCTTCATCCAATTGGGTAGTTGTCTTGGAAAAGAAGCTATTCATACTTGTATCTCTTCGAAACCTTGGAAGAGTAATGAAGGGATCATGTTAGAAATGATTTCTCATGTTGGACCAAATTAGGGGTTGGGCAGATATGGTGACGTATAATTCTCCCAATACTTTGATTTGGAAATACATATGGTACAATCAGTGACCATACTTCATCTCTTCTCATGAGCAATTAGACCAAGGAATTGGCTATTGATCAAGATTTGAGAGATTGAATTACTAATGAATTGGAATTCAATCACTTAAGATTGCCAAGGAGATCAATGAATGCATTGATTGAGGAAGAGATGAAAATGAACTTGATCCGGAGAATGCAACATCTCCTAAGCCCAATGAATCCCCCATTTCTAATCTTACCCATTCTCTTTACTTTCTGCCATTTACTTTTATGCTAAATTCCCCATTCCCCATTTAAGATTCTGCAATTTATTTTCCGTCATTTATATTCAGCTCTTTATTTCCAGCATTTACATTTTCTGCCATTTACTTTCCCGCATTTAATTTCCTACAATTCTTAAATCAAATTCTGCTTAGCTCAACTAGAACATTCCTCCAATTAAAGGTGCTTGACCAATCAATCCTTGTGGGATTTGACCTCACTCTATTGTGAGTTTTTACTTGACGACAATTTGGTATACTTGCCAAGGGAAATCTGTTGAGAGACAAGTTTCCGTGCATCAAGTTTATGGCGCCGTTGCCGGGGATTGATTTTGCATCAACAATGATTAAATTGGTGGATAACTAGATTGAGCATTTTTTTTCTTTTGTTTGATTTAATTTCATTTGAGTAATTTACTTTCAGTCTTAGTTATTTCCTTCCCTTTACCCCTTACCCGTTTGTGGTGTTATCTGCATTTTTTTTACTATTTAGTTCACTTACCCACTAACTGTTTGATATATTGCATCACTCACACTAACAGCATTTCTGCAGAGAATACTGTCTGCATCTATCTTTCTTGCTTGTGACTTGTGGGTTGTATGACAGGTAGAAGAAGCAGGGCTTCAACTTCCTTTGATTCTGAACCTGAGAGGACCTTCCTTAGATTGAGGAGAGAAGCAAGAGGAAAGAGAGTCGTTAGTGCTGAGGAAGAGGAGGAGTATTTTGAACCAGACATGGATGAGAATATGGAAAACCATCATAAAGAAGAGGCTCACAACCATGGTAGAGAAGGCCCAGTGCATCATACTGGGCAAGAGAGAAGAGTTCTGGGATCTTACATCAATCCAAACCCAGAAAACTGTGGAAGTAGCATCCAAAAGCCAACCATACATGCCAACAACTTTGAACTAAAGCCACAGCTCATCACCCTTGTTCAGAATAACTGTTCATTCGGAGGAAGTGTTCAAGAAGATCCTAATCAACATCTAACCACCTTCCTGAGGATATGTGATACTGTAAAGTCTAATGGTATTCATCTTGACACCTATAGACTGCTTCTATTCCCCTTCTCACTCAAGGACAAAGCATCTAAATGGCTGGAATCCTTCCCGAAGGAGAGCTTAACAACCTGGGAAGATGTGGTGAACAAGTTCTTGGCGAGATTCTATCCTCCTCAAAGAATCAATAGGTTGAGTGCTGAAGTTCAAACTTTCAGGCAACAGGATGGTGAGACTCTCTATGAAGCATGGGAGAGATTTAAAGACTTGACAAGAAGGTGCCCGCCAGATATGTTCAATGAATGGGTGAAGTT